>NC_091202.1:4182669-4342669 GCF_040958095.1 Procambarus clarkii | reverse complement strand
TGTTGGGCACGTACCCAACAGCAATTGCTGTGAAGAAAACTGATTGAAGGTAGCCCTAAACGCGTAAATCAGAAATTTTATCATGTTCGGAGTGCATTAGCTTAAGAATCTCGTTATTAAATGTACTATCTTTTATTTATATATTCGGGAATTCATACTGGGAAAAGCTAGGTTTTCGGGCCATTTCATCACGGCTTCCCGTCTCCTTCAAGGCGACGGAAAGAAATATATGAATATTAGAAGACACAGGAATATCAGTCATGCTAAAAAGCAAGAAATTATAGACTGGAAAAATATAAAAAAGCTAATAATGTAAAGTCAAAATGTAATCTGGTTAATTAGAACAACATACTAAATAAATATTAATAAAATATGAAATGGCGAGTTCTTTTCATATTAAAATCCTGAAAATAATTATTTACACGTAACCATGATGTGATCTTGACACATTTGTTTACATTCAAACGTTTGTTGGTAAATATTTAACTACAAACATTTACTCTGCGACATTTTGAGTCAGGGAACGTAGAGAGGGAGAGAGAGGGAGAGGGAGGGAGAGAGAGAGAGAAGGCTGAACCGAGGGGGATGAAGAAGGGAGACGCTTTCTTTAAATAACTGGGATATTCTGTAAAAACAATCTCCAGGTGTAGGGGATTATTTCCTGGTAGACACGATAACTCTTTAATAGAGTTATCGTGTCTACCAGGCACGATAGATTAATAGATTGCCAGTGCCAGTAGATGGCACTGGCAATGTAAATTGTTGAATTTGCAACACCAAACACTTGGGGTATATATATATATATATATATATATATATATATATATATATATATATATATATATATATATATATATATATATATATATATATATATATATATATATTCTGAAACTGGACACCTTTTAACACTTCTGCAATATTCATATTTACCTAAATCAAAATACACTCTTTCTGCCAGCCTCTACTCCCTACAAGCTAGTATATTCTGCAAATATACCCTAACCGTAAAGTATGCTGCAAACGGACCCTAACATTGCATGTGCAATTTAAGAAGCTTAACTTTGTGAATGCCACAGAGGAGCCCAAGCCATGCACATGTCTCAGAAAGGCAGAAATATTGCATATGCAACATCAAACCATACATGGCCTCATGCCTGGCATGTGTTGCATAAGGCGAGCCTCTGGTACGCCTCTGAATGACCATAATTCTGCTTAAGCCAGATATGTGGTGGCGCAGTGGTAGCATACTCAATCCAGGCTTTGTCAGGAATTTCATCTGCTTTCGATCCCTTACCATGAGGACGGATTAGGCTCCAATACTTAGCTGTTCGCCCTTGGTAACCAAGTATATATATATATATATAATATATTGTTTGAGAAAGGATGATCGTACGAAGCATATGTAACAGAAGGACCTTGTTGCTATCCCTCTCAATCTCAAGTCCTCTCTTTAAGGCCATTCTTTTTCTTTCTTCGTCTCTATATGTTCCTTGTCCTATATGCATCCACTTCACTTTCCGCTCCTTCTCTCCCCTCTCTCTTCTCCTTCGTCTTCTCCCTCCCCCACCTCCCTATCTCTCTCTCTCTCTCTCTCTCTCTCTCTCTCTCTCTCTCTCTCTCTCTCTCTCTCTCTCTCTCTCTCTCTCTCTCTCTCTCTCTCTCTCTCTCTCTCTCTCTCTCTCTCTCTCTCTCTCTCTCTCCCTCCCTCTCTCTCTCTCTCTCCCCCGTCCACTATTCATGCAATGAAGGCTACAATCCCGTCCCCCAGCCCCCCATCTTAAGAGGATCTGGTGTTCAAGGCTCTCTAAAGTTGGGCTTCACTTTCTCTGCTTTGCTGAGAAAGTTATTTTTGGCACAACACCTTCATTCTTTTCCTCTCCATCAATGTTCCTTCTTTTCATTCATGACTCTCCCTTCTTCTCTCTCTTTCTCTTCCTCTATGTTTCTTTCTTCTTCTCTTCCATCTTCTCTCTCTCTCTCTCTCTTCTTCTTCCTCTCTCTCTCTTCCTCCTCCTCTCTCTCTCTCTTCTTCCTCCTTCTCTCTCTCTCTCTCTCTCTCTCTCTCTCTCTCTCTCTCTCTCTCTCTCTCTCTCTCTCTCTCTCTCTCTCTCTCTCTCTCTCTCTCTCTCTCTCTCTCTCTCTCTATTCCCCTCAGTCTCCATTTGCTCCCCTCTCTGTAAATTTTAATATAAATTTATTCCTTGAGAGTTTACTTTGATTTTATTTCCCGGCGCTGTCGTTGGGTTTACATATATTTTCTTCCCTGGAATACATTGTTGAGTGCCTCTCCTACCTTTCCTCCCCTCCCCTCACCTCTCTCTTACCCTCCACTACCTTCCCTACCCTTCACTTTCCCTTCATCCCTGTAACCATTTTCGCTGCATACTGTCTTTAACTACATAAGTCAAACTAACAACTATTTATCATTTATCAAATAATATGCTTGATGAATGTTAGTGAGGATTACATCTGGTATTTAACAGGACAGAAAATTTTCATCATTTGTTGTTTCATGAAAGGAGTGGCATGGGGGATTAACCCCGACCCGCCTATGATCATCCACGAGCAGCCAACAGTTACCCTGCAAAGTTTAATGAGGCTAGCAATTCTCTGAGCGTCTGATCTCCAGCCTTGTACAGACAGATAGGCAAACAAAATAGGCAAACGAGCAGATAATTCTATATATATATGGATTCTTTGTTATTTACGGAAGGTTTGGGCTCTTCCTTTTACACACACACACACACACACACACACACACACACACACACACACACACACACACACACACACACACACACACACACACACACACACACACACACACACATACACTCACTCTCTATTTTTGTCTGTCAGACTCTCATTCTCTCTCTCTCTCTCTCTGTCTCTCTCTCTCTCTCTCTCTCTCTCTCTCTCTCTCTCTCTCTCTCTCTCTCTCTCTCTCTCTCTCTCTCTCTCTCTCTCTCTCTCTCTCTCTCTCTCTCTCTCTCTCTCTCTCTCTCTCTCTCTCTCTCTCTCTCTCTCTCTCTCTCTCTCTCTCTCTCTCTCTCTCTCTCTCTCTCTCTCTCTCTCTCTCTCTCTCTCTCTCTCTCTAATTCCTGTTAAAATTATAAGTATAGGATGCATGTAAAGGATATTTTAGAGACTAGAGGAAAAGTTTTAACCCACATGACCAGAGAAATAAAATTTGTTCTTGGGCACGATAAGGCAGTAGAGCCCAAGGTTGTTTACTTGCTCTAACACTCAATTTCTGGCCCTCACAAACTGTAAAATGTAAACTCATCACTGTAAAATATGCAAGCACGCGCAGGGGGCTACATGAAGAGATTGTCAACACGAGACCTGTAGGCAACTTCACAGGGAAATACGAAAAGAAACGTGATGAATTTAATTTCATTAATGACCAGCGGCCTAATAGGCCAATTAGTAATGCTGATGCTCAACCTCACAAGCAAATGTAGGTGAATTCATCTAGGTGAGCACACACACACACCAGCTGGGACACCCACTACACAGAACACAGACAAGCACCATAGAGCGCGGAAGTATTAATCACTTAGACAGTCGGGGATTGAACGCCGACCTGCATGAAGCGAGACCGTCGCTCTACCGTCCAGCCCAAGTGACAAGTGGAAACATTTTTTTTTTTAAGATTGACAACAAACAGGCAACCCAAGCTACTGCATGACCTTATTCACAACCTTCCATTCATTCAATACCCTTTTCTCCTTGCTATTCCATCTATCCATATCCTTCCTTTTTCCCTATCAAACGTTCCCCGGGTGTTTGAAGTGCGGAAGGTCCCTAGGGGTGGTGGTAGTGACATGAGGTAGCCTCCACCACTTCTCCATCACCCTCGAGCAGTGGGTGGAGAGAGCAGGAGGAGAGGGAAGAGAGGTTCACATGACATTTCCAATACATCGACCTCGCTGCCACTTTGTCTACGTCTCATCAAGTTGTTCCGCACTTCAAGCTAGCAAAATAAATCCCTAGTAAATTATAACAAGCTTACTGTGAGATGTAGCTATTAAGTGTTCCTCTGTCAACAAAACACTAATAATGGAAGAGCAGCCACAGAATATTGTGAGTGAGAAGAGGTGTGTGTACTCACCTAATTGTACTCACCTAATTGTGCTTGCGGGGGTTGAGCTTTGGCTCTTTGGTCCCGCCTCTCAACTGTCAATCAACTGGACAAGGTGTGTGTGTGTGTGTGTGTGTGTCGAGGTGATGTGTAAAGATGTGCCAGAATATCACAGCGACACATCCCTCATTCTCCTTTACCATGGATGAGGTTATCAATGATTAAGAATATTGTATTTTGTATCTGGGTCATTCTAATTTTAGATAGCTCAGTTTGCATACTTTTGCTTGTGTCTGTGCTTGCTGTTAACATACTGGCTGTTGTTGACGTCGGGAAGTTGAAGGATTTTTGCCTCTCCTCATTACACATGCCTCTCAGCTCTGGTACTAGTCTAATGGCATTCATTTTGGATTTTCTGCAGCTTATTTTTATCCATAGCTTAATAAAACATTACACATTGGTGCGATATATTCCAGAACTGGTGTGACATGCGCTAAATATAAGGTTCTAAATGACTCTTAAGTTCTTTTTTATAATGAACACTTCTTATGTTGGCCCACTTATTATATATTGGGTGGATATAAATAGGAGCTGCCTCGTATGGGCTAATAGGCCATCTGCAGTTACCTTCATTCTTATCTTCTTATATATATAGCTGATGATATCTGCTCGATGTCGGCCTTGTTAGATATAGCTTCTGTGTAACACAAACCCCCATGTTTTTGTCTGTTCCATTCTGGTACTTGGTGTCGGGCCAACTGTTACCAGCACTCGTATTTATTACTTTGCATTTAATTGAGTTAAACTCTAGCAGCCACTTGTATGATATTTTTTGCTGCACACGTGCTCGTTTCATCAATCACGTCGATTTACGTACGTGTTCTGTCAATCAGATTCGAGGTACTTGACTGTTCGGCCACTGAGCTTCGAGCGACTTGCGTGTTCAACCAATCAACTTTGAGATACTTTCGTGTTCCGCCAATGAGCTTCGAGATCCTTGCGTGTTTATCCAATCAGCAGTTAGAGCTGCCTGTGCAGTATCCGCACTTGACCCAGGATGTGTATACAGCCAAACGCCATGGGGCAATGTTTATAGCTCTCGTGGTCAATATTCCTAACTTATACACACTGTATTTCTCCATCTTGCCATGAATGTATTATCAATACAGCCATCACAGGTGTGTGTCATTACCCGTGATGGACACCTGAGTGACAGCGACGCACTTGGCTGCTGGCGCAACAGGAGCCGCGCTGCGCCCTGTTGACATCCACACACTCCTCTCTGTTGATATTATTTAAGAGTGTAAACATTGTGTGGGAGGAGACCAGGGGAGTGGTCGTGTGTTTCTGTGTGTGTGTGTGTGTGTGTGTGTGTGTGTGTGTGTGTGTGTGTGTGTGTGTGTGTGTGTGTGTACTCACCTATATGTGCTTGCAGGATCGAGCATTGACTCTTGGATCCCGCCTTTCTAGCTATCGGTTGTTTACAGCAATGACTCCTGTCCCATTTCCCTATCATACCTAGTTTTAAAAGTATGAATAGTATTTGCTTCCACAACCTGTTCCCCAAGTGCATTCCATTTTTCTACTACTCTCACGCTAAAAGAAAACTTCCTAACATCTCTGTGACTCATCTGAGTTTCCAGTTTCCACCCATGTCCCCTCGTTCTGTTATTATTACGTGTGAACATTTCATCTATTTCCACTTTGTCAATTCCCCTGAGTATTTTATATGTCCCTATCATATCTCCTCTCTCCCTTCTTTTCTCTAGTGTCGTAAGGTTCAGTTCCTTCAGCCGCTCTTCATATCCCATCCCTCGTAGCTCTGGGACAAGCCTCGTCGCAAACCTCTGAACCTTCTCCAGTTTCTTTATGTGTTTCTTCAGGTGGGGGCTCCATGATGGCGCGGCATACTCTAAGACGGGTCTCACGTAGGCAGTGTAAAGCGCCCTAAAAGCTTCCTCATTTAGGTTTCTGAATGAAGTTCTAATTTTCGCCAGTGTAGAGTACGCTGCTGTCGTTATCCTATTTATATGTGCCTCAGGAGTTAGATTAGGTGTCACATCCACTCCCAGGTCTCTTTCTCGAATCGTTACAGGTAGGCTGTTCCCCTTCATTGTGTACTGTCCCTTTGATCTCCTGTCACCTGATCCCATTTCCATAACTTTACATTTACTGGTGTTAAACTCCAGTAGCCATTTCCCTGACCATCTCTGCAGCCTGTTTAAGTCCTCCTGGAGGATCCTACAATCCTCGTCTGTCACAACTCTTCTCATTAATTTTGCGTCATCTGCAAACATTGACATGTATGATTCCACTCCTGTAAACATATCATTTACGTAAATTAGAAAGAGGATTGGTCCCAGCACCGATCCTTGAGGTACTCCACTTGTTACTGTTCGCCAGTCCGACTTTTCGCCCCTTACCATTACCCTCTGGCTCCTTCCTGTTAGGTAGTTCTTCACCCATACTAGGGCCTTTCCGCTTACTCCTGCCTGCCTCTCAAGTTTGTATAGCAGTCTCATGTGCGGTACCGTATCAAAGGCCTTTTGGCAGTCAAGAAATATGCAGTCTGCCCAGCCTTCTCTGTCCTGCCTTATCCTTGTTACTTTATCATAGAATTCTAAAAGGTTTGTTAGGCATGATTTCCCTGTCCAGAACCCATGTTGGTGCTTGTTTACAAACCCAATGCTCTCCAGGTGCTCAACAAGTCTTAGCCTAATTATTCTTTCAAGTATTTTGCAGGGGATGCTTGTCAGTGATACGGGTCTGTAGTTAAGTGCCTCCTCCCTATCACCCTTTTTGAAAATCGGTACGACATTTGCCTCCTTCCAGCAACTGGGCAATTCTCCCGACATAAGTGACTCATTAAAGATCATTGCCAGAGGCACGCTGAGAGCCTGCGCTGCCTCTTTAAGTATCCACGGTGATACTTTGTCTGGTCCAACAGCTTTATTTGCATCCAGTGTTGTCAACTGTTTCATTACATCCTCTGCTGTCACCTCTATATCCGATAGTCTTTCATCTTGGGTAATCTCTTCTAACAATGGGAGCTGCTCAGGCTCGGTTGTGAACACTCCATGGAATTTTGCATTCAGTACCTCGCAGATTTCCTTGTCGCTTTCTGTATATGCCCCTTCTGTTTTCCTCAGTCTTGTCACTTGGTCATTTACCGACATCTTCCTTCTTATATGGCTATGTAGTAATTTTGGTTGCTTTTTCGCTTTGACTGCAATATCGTTCTCATAATTTCTTTCCGACACTCGTCTTATGTTAATGTAATCATTCCTAGCTCTGTTACATCTAATCCTGTTGTCCTCTGTCCTTTGTCTTCTGTACTTCCTCCACTCCCTCCTGCTTCTCACCTTTGCTTCCTGACACTGTCTATTAAACCATGGGTTATTATATTCCCTCCTGCTTTTTTCCTTTATTGTTGGAATAAATCTATCTTCAGCCTCCTTGCATTTCAATATGACTTGGTTCATCATACCTCGCACTGTTTTTCCTCTAAGTTCTTCCTCCCACTGCACTTCTCCCAGGTAGTCCCTTATCCTTCTGTAGTCCCCTTTTCTGTAATCAAGTCTCCTTTCCCGAACCTCTTGTCCTTTGGTCACAATTTTAAGCTCCATCATGTAGTCAAAGACTAGGACACAATGGTCACTAGCTCCTAGTGGTATTTCATGTTCCAACTGCTCGATGTCTTCTACATTCTGAGTGATAATGAGATCTAATAGGCTGGGCGTATCCCCTCCTCTTTCCCTAGTATCTTCTTTCACATGCTGTGTTAGGAAATTCCTGTCAGTAACGTCTACCAGCTTCGCTCCCCAGGTCTCCTTCCCGCCATGGGGATTCCTCGTTTCCCAATCTATCTCTCCGTGATTTAGGTCCCCCATGACCAGCAGCTTCGCTCTCATTCTATGCGCTAAAGTTGCTGCCCTCTGCAGTTCATCCATACATGTCTTGTTGCTGTCCTCGTACTCCTGCCTGGGCCTTCTACTGTTTAGTGGGGGATTGTAGAGTATCAAGATTACAATCTTCTTCCCATCCACTGTCAGAGTTCCATGTATGAAGCTTGTGCTTTCATTGGTACCCGGATTTTCCAGCTCATCAAACTTCCATTTCCGCTTTATTATTTATTATTTCCGCCTGATTACCCCTCCCACTCCACTAGTGAACCAGGAGCTCCCAACCCACGTCCACCCAACACGATGGTCACAAGACAAGTGTGTGTGTGTGTGTGTGTGTGTGTGTGTGTGTGGGTGTGTATGTGTGTGTGTGTGTGTGTGTGTATGTGTGTGTATGTGTGTGTGTGTGTGTGTGTGTGTGTATATATGTGTGTGTGTGTGTGTGTGTGTGTGTGTGTGTGTGTATGTGTGTGTGTGTGTGTGTGTGTGTGTGTGTGTGTGTGTGTGTGTGTGTGTGTGTGTGTGTGTGTGTGTGTGTGTATGTGTGTGTGTGTGTGTGTGTGTTTGTGTGTGTGTATGTGTGTGTGTGTGTGTGTGTGTGTATGTGTGTGTGTGGGTGTATACTCACCTATTTGTGCTTGCGGGGGGGTTGAGCTCTGGCACTTTGGTCCCGCCTCTCAACTGTCAATCAACTGGTGTACAGGTTCCTGAGCCTATTGGGCTCTATCATATCTACACTTGAAACTGTGTATGGAGTCAGCCTCCACCACATCACTGCCTAATGCATTCCATTTGTCTACTACTCTGACACTGAAAAAATTCTTTCTAACGTCTCTATGGTTCATTTGGGCACTGTGTGTGTGTGTGTGTGTGTGTGTGTGTGTGTGTGTGTGTGTGTGTGTGTGTGTGTGTGTTTACTAGTTGTGTTTACTAGTTGTGTTTTTACGGGGATTGAGCTTAGCTCTTTCGGCCCGCCTCTCAACTGTCAATCAACTGTTCACTAACTACTACTTTTTTTTTTTTTCTTTTTTTTTCTTTTTTTTTCCACACCACACACACACACCTCAGGAAGCAGCCCGTGACAGCTGACTAACTCCCAGGTACCTATTTACTGCTAGGTAACAGGGGCACTTAGGGTGAAAGAAACTTTGCCCATTTGTTTCTGCCTCGTGCGGGAATCGAACCCGCGCCACAGAATTACGAGTCCTGCGCACTATCCACCAGGCTACGAGGCCCCCCTAACTGTATCACTGTGTGTGTGTGTGTGTGTGTGTGTGTGTGTGTGTGTGTGTGTGTGTGTGTGTGTGTGTGTGTGTGTGTACTCACCTATATGTTCTTGCAGGTTGAGCTGTGCTCCTGGCCCCTGGACCTCTGGTAATTGCACTCGCCTGCTAACCACCTGTACGACATAGGAGTAGTTTCTTAAATCTCTGGCTCATTTGCATTTCTAATCTCTATCTGTTTCACCTCATTACATTCTCCTTTATGATAAGTAAATTACCCATGTCTACCTCGTCTGTGAGCCGTAGTATCTTGCACTTTGTGATCATTTCTCCTCTACATGGTTGTTCTAATAATGTTTTTTGCATTTTCTCCTTACATTTTCTCACTTCCCTCATACCTGACTCCATTACTGTAGGAGTCCTCTTGTTTGGTCCTGTAGCAATATCCTCAGTATTATAGCATTGCTTTGGGTACTGTATCACTGTCCTGGGTACTGTATCACTGCCCTGGGTACTGTATCACTACCCTGGGTACTGTATCACTGTCCTGGGAACTGTATCACTACCCTGGGTACTGTATCACTACCCTGTGTACTGTATCACTGTCCTGGGTACTGTATCACTGCCCTGGGTACTGTATCACTACCCTGGGTACTGTATCACTGTCCTGGGTACTGTATCACTGCCCTGGGTACTGTATCACTACCCTGGGTACTGTATCACTGTCCTGGGTACTGTATCACTGCCCTGGGTACTGTATCACTGCCCCGGGTAGTACACTGCACCCAGATAATATTAATATCACAATTATCTAACATTTTTTTTATAAAATGCTTGAAACAGGAAAGCTCCCTGAAGCCTGGAAAAAGGTAAACATAGTCACAGTATTCCAGAAAGTGGAGAGAAAGGAGGCACTACAATTACATACTGGCGGCATTGACAATAATTCCATGTAAAGTATTAGAGAAAGTAATCAGATTGAGAATGGTCGAGTTTCTGGAAAGAGTTGACTTTCTTTTCAACACTTTCTTTCTTTTGACCACCAACACTATCACCATCACTACCACCACTACCACTACCACTACCACCATTCCCCAAATCCTTATTCTGACCCCTTCCAAGTCCTGTATAGTCGTAATGGCTTGGCGCTGTCTCATGATAGTTTCTTTCATTTCCTTTATTTAGTTCCTTTCTTGCTCTTAATCATTCCTTCTCCTTATTCCTATCCTCCTTGATCTCCGTCATCAGCTTCAGGACAATCAGGAGACATTTTCACGGCCATCGCCAGACAGATGCATGACAATCAGGGAATGTTTATTTCATATTAGGAGATCCTTAAGTGTGCCAAGGCTTGATTTGATGGGCGCTTCCTGATGGGCCTGCGTATGTGTGCATGTTGCTTCTGAGTATGTGTGTGTGTTTGTGTATGCAGCGTGTGTGTGTGTGTGTATTGAGTCTTTGTTCATAGCGCCTATGTGTTGTTTGTGTAGTGTGTGTTTGTGCTGTATGTGTAGTGTGCGTTTTGTTATATGTACAATCCCTCACACCCCGTACTTCAATCCCTCCCTCTCTCCTCTCCCTCAACTCCCTCCTCACTCACCTTCCTCTAGGTAAGATAGATTTCGTAATCAATCTTTCAACGCTGTAATTAGTGGCAAGGATTGCATGTGTATTCGTACTCACCTAGATGTACTTTCAGGGTTGAGTATTAGATCCTTGCCCCGAGTTTCAGACCTTTTGTACGTTAATACAACGAGTGTTCGTTTGTTTTTTGTTTATTTTCATGTTTACATGTGATAATTTCCACTTATTTACAACCCTAATAGTGGAGAAATTCTTTGCAACATCTGTGACTCATATGTTTCTAGTTTCTATGTCCCCTTGTTCATTTTCCTGCTTTGAACATAGTTTTCTTTCTCAGTTCCCCTTAGACACTTATGCTATCTTTTCCTTTCCTTATTTTTCCCCTCGTCCTCTTTTATGGTGAGGTCCAGTTCCCTCTGTCTTTGTAGATCAATCCCCTTAGCCTGGGAACGAGCCCTGTTAGATATATTTGGACCTTATATAGTTTTATTGTTTTATTTTTCAAGTGTGGGTAATGGTGATGCGTCCATGAAAGTGTTTTTCGTCCATTTTTCTAAATTTTCATTGAGAAAAATTTAATTAAGAAATGAACATTTCATTTCATTTTTTTCTAGACTCATTTTTCTAGTTCCTTAAGATTTTACAGATGTTGGATTATTGCTGCTGATGTTATTCTGTTAATGTTTGCCTTTGGAATTACTTTTAAGGTTCGTCTATTTGCAGGTCTTTCATCTTTCATGATGTAGGTATATATTTCCATTTCACTCTGTACAGCAGAACATATCTTCAAACACCTGTTCACTTCTTCCTAATTTTACATTTGTCTAAAAATAAAGACAAGTAAAGCCAATTTCCAGACAGTCTCTGGAATGCATCAAATTTTCCATGAAGGGTTTAACACAGTCCCACTCTGTGTTAATTCTTCTCATTAGTTTTTGCATCACGAGTGAAATGAAGGAATCTGTTCTCTGTGCCAGGTCGTTGACATATACTAAGCATTGGCTGGGTCTTTGATCCGACCCCATGAGGTATACTTCATTCGATACCTCTCTCCACTCTGTATAACTCCTTCGCTTTCTTCCTGGGAGGTTTTCATTTCACCTATTTTAGCAGTCATTCAGATATACCAGACTGTTTGTTTACCTTAATTGGGAGACTTTTGTATCGTGCAGTGTTCAATGCTTTCTAAGAGTGGCGTAATATGCGGTGTAGTGTCCTTCATCTTGCTGTAGAGATCTCAGTAACTTTGTCAAACAGAATTTTCCTGCACTGAATCGATTCTTGCGTTTGAAATATCGCTCTCTGTCCATAAAATTCAAACCTTATTGTTTGAAGAACAGAAGGGTCATAATATTGGTGAAGCTAGGCGCAATAAGGACCTAACACAAAGGTCGGATGTAAGTGATACAGCACTGACGAGGACAATATAGTGAGCATATCCAGTTGTAGCTTTGAGCGCCACTCTTGCCCACCCATGTCATCTCCAATTTTTATAGATGATACATAGATGAATCGTTTACTACATTCAGTGATGATTCATCTGATAGAAGTATCATGGATTAACAGTGTTAACGGCTTCCATGGCGGTGTTTTCCATAGATATTTTCAAGAAAAGCTGAATCTCCTCTTGACTCATGGACACTCTTTGCGGCTGGCTGAATCTCTTCGTGTGTGGGACCTTACAAAGTGATCTTTTCCTGTAATCTTTTCAAGACTACCTTACGTTTTACAAGCTTGGCTACATACCACCTACAGGTACTAATGCCAAGGGTGTACGCGAGTGCGTTATTTGCAAGCACACTGAACGAAGAAACAGGAAGGGAAAATCTATCTGTACCTGGTGCAACGAGATCGAAGTCGCGCTGTGTACCATGGACTACTTCGTTAATTATTACTCACTTCCAAAGTACTGAGTGTGTAATACAGTGTGTTACTGTGTAAATAGTGTGTGAAACTATACATATTGTAATTTTAGTGAATTTTTAACAAGTAATATTGCGACAATAAACATTTATTGTTGACACATTAATGACATGTATCACAGTTCCATGGAACATTATGAACGTTCTACTGTATGCATATTGTAAAGGACACAAATATGCATATACGATAAAAAAAAAACAAATAGAACCGCATTGGAAATACATAGAACAAATAATTGAAAATATATTTGTGGCAACAACCGGTGCTTGAATGGCCCGCGCGACCGTGTCTGGGCATGTCACGCACGGGTGACCAGCCCCTGATGACATCACAGCGCACCTTGTCCACGTCCCCACAGCCAAAGTAAGTGGAATTTGGTATTTATGTTTACATAGATATGTTCAGGGAAGGGAATTTATCATTTTACGAAGAAAAAAGAATTTGTTGGGAACACTTTATTTCATGCGCACAGGGGGAATTTCACAATAAACTCAGCGCAGCACGGTGGTTATGGAAGTGTGTTTGGAAGTCCAAACAAGAAATGATAAACAAGAAGCGGATCTTAGGCAAGCAATGAACTGGTAACCAACAGTAAACGGGTACAAAACACTGTCGATAGAAGTCCATAATAATTTTTGGATGTTTAGAGAAGGAAATTTCATTTAGGGTGGACTGAGCAGTAGAAGAGATGATAATCATAGAAAAAATAGTAGGATTAGGAGAAGGACTAAATTCAAAGGAACATGTTAGTGATTTTAGGAGAATAGGAAAATATGAGAAAGACAAGAACCACCCCTTAAGGGTGACGTCTAATGGAGTGAAGTATATGACAGATGTGCTTCGGAATACCAGAAAATTGCAATGTGACGAGGATGGCAAACTGTGGTCAATAAGACAAGACCTCTCAAAAGAGGACAGAGAAAAGCTGAAAATGAACCTGATTGAAGCAAAACATCTAAATGGGGATAGAAATGAAGAAGAAAGGAATTCTTTTTTCTACAGTGTCAGGGACTGGAAAGCTTGTGAAATGGTACATAAAGACAAAGCAACAAAATCATTAAAGGAAGGGGTGTAAAGAACAAAGGGAAGGGGAACATATCCCTGAAAGTAGTACAGTATATACCAACATAGATGGAGTGAGATTGAAAATATTGGAGTTGAAATATATAATTCAGCTCAAAGTCCCAGATATTGTTGCATTAACAAAGACGAAACTTGAAGAAAATATTTTAAATGAGGTCGTATTCTCAAGGGGCTACTCAGTTTGGAGATGTGACAGGAAAAGTAGGAAGAGGGGGAGGAGTGGCTGTGCCGGTGAAAGAACACCTGAAGGTAAAAGAATTAATATTTGAAAACCCTTGAGATACATGTATTGACATAATGGCATTGCAGCTCTGGAATCAAGATGATAAGCTGATAATTTTAAATGCCTACAGCCCACCAGCAAGCAACACATGGACAAAGGAAGAACTGGATGACAAACGAGAGGGCCTACCTTGAGGTTACCTTGAGGTGCTTCCGGGGCTTAGCGTCCCCGCGGCCCGGTCGTTGACCAGGCCTCCTGGTTGCCGGACTGATCAACTAGGCTGTTGGACGCGGCTGCTCGCAGCCTGACGTACGAATCACAGCCTGGTTGATCAGGTATCCTTTGGATGCCTCATAAAGGTCATGATAGAGATTATGTTAAGAGCTGGCAAATATAAATCCCGATTGTTGATACTGAGGGACTTCAACTTTGGCAATAGACTGGGAGGCCTACGAGGCAAGAACAGAGGACATTTGGACAGGCAGGTTTGTAAACCTCATCTTGGAGACATTCATGTATCAACACGTCAAGCAGGCCACAAGAATGAGGGAAGGGAATATTCCGTCAGTACTGGATCTAGTATTCACCAGGAAAGAAGAAGAGGTATTTGACATGCCGTACCTTCCTCCCTTGGGAAAGAGTGATCACGTCCTCTTGGACATTAAATATGGTATGCGATATAATCTAGTAGAGAATGGGGACAGTGAAACAGTTGTTAAACCCGATTTTAAGAGAGGACGCTATGGGGAACTTAGAAATGTTTTTCATGGGGTATAATTGGACAGACTTGTTGCTAGGCAAGGAAGTAAATGAAATGTATGCCAAATTTTTCAAAATATACGATGAAGGCACACAAACATTCATACCAAAACAGACATGCAAACAGACAGACAGATCAAGACACAAGCATGGAATCATTATAGAAAGAGACCAAACTCTGAAACATACCAGCGATACAAAGATTCAAGAAACAACTACACGTCAATAAGGAGAGAGGCAGAGAGGAACTTTGAGAACAGTATTGCAGACAAATGTAAATCAGATCCAGGCCTTTTCTATAAATTCATTAAAAGCAAGCTGCAGGTAAAGGATAATATTCAGAGGTTGAAAATGAGGGACAGATACACGGAAAATGAAAAGAAAATGTGTGAAACATTAAACCACTTGTAAAGTGGTAGTGCATCCTAGGCCAAATGTGTCATTCCTTACTACATGGCTATATTATTAATTAATGCAAATAAACTACTATTAATACTGTATTATACAGAAACTGACACTTCTGCAATATTTATAATTAAGCTAACCGATTAAATTCATGCATCAGCAATTTCTTACCTTAGGAGCCATTAATGCAGCATTGCCTTGCCTCGGGTCTGATTCACGAGAAGGAAAAGGTACAGTCATGTTGGATGAATCAGTAGTAACACTACAACCAAAATCAGTCAAAACTAGCAATGGATATTGCTCTCCTTCAGCCAGTGAGAGAAGAATGTTGTCTGATTTGAGATCTCTGAAACAAACATTATCCTTTTACAATTTGTATGCACAAAGTTTACAGCTAATCAGTACCACATTTTCCACATCAACTGGATGTGGAGCCAATGACCCAAAAATAAAATAAAAGAGCAATTCACAAAATTCACAATATGGTCAATCAGGTTCTACAAAATCTCATTAGAAAAAAAATTGAAATAGATACAGCCTACAGTGTGCATGAAAGTGTACAACAAAAGTTGTTTACAAATGTTGACAAATGAATGGCATAAATGTGAAAAACCAAGAAGTAGAGCAGTGGAAATGGATAATCTAACTCGTGTGTGATGTTAGAAAGGAATGAAAATATCATAGGACACAAGAGTCAATAAACCACAAGACTAGGAAACGATTACTTATATATGGTCTGGGTTTGGTGACAAAATGATGACAAAACAAGGTGAAGAGACTGCACTAAAGCTAATCTAAGAGAAGTAAAGAGTAGGCCAAAAAAGATGAGCAGACATGCAGACAAATGTGGACAATTAAGAAGACATAGGAGGAGTCAGTGCTGGGTGGAAAGCTTGTAACACTGAGGCAAATGTACTGGTGTTTTAACATACAGTAATCCCTATGACAATTTACAAGAAGCACTGTTCACATTGTCTAATCAAGAGGTATACAGTACTACACTGTATACCGCTGAATGATAAAATGAAGTGATATTTCCCAATCTATTTTTTAATTGCAGTAACCTTCTTTCACTATATTGCTCATATCTTCATTAGGACACATGAAGGAGGGGGGGGGGACCTTTGACAAGTAACCGGCTTTCTGTCCTTGTCGAGGTCACTCTAGAGATAGTGGCCCTAAGTTAAATTTAGGTCAAATATATGACCCCCTGTATACAGGATGCAAAATGTAAAGTGGAATAGTTATATCATAACTAAACAACATTGTATAGTACCAGAAAGTCACTAATTTCATAATAAATATTTCAAATAAATAATAGAGCTACAATGTCACGCATATTTGTCATAATCAGTTTAACTTTACATATAAAACGTTGATTACTTATTTTAGCGCGGTCTCCCTCCAATGTTTACCAGGTGGTGCGGGTGACGGGCTGGGGACAACTGCACTTATCATACACAAGTCTCTGTTTACTAAAGACGAAATCATGGCAAACAAGCCACAGAAAATGCCCAAAGTGGCCAAGGTATGTAATGTATGATTAAAAATAATATTATTCAATCAAAGTTTGATTAAATTTGAGTTTATGCCACAATGTCTTCAACATAATGTCTCGATTCTTGGAGCAAAAAATCTAATATGCACAGCATACCTGACGATATTAAACCTAAAACTACATGATAAATATTGTGGACATATATATATATATATATATATATATATATATATATATATATATATATATATATATATATATATATATATATATATATATATATATTATATATTATATACTTTTAGTTGCATATTGGTTTGGGGACCATTCAAGCTTGTTAGCATATATTATATGCCATATGAAAGATTACACATTGGTAAAAATAACTATAATATAATATTTCCATGATTCAGTGCTTAACTCTTATGAAAATTATATTTTTTTTTTAGTAATGTATGCTTTAGGCTTGGTTAGGTTAGGTTTTACAATTCGTTGGCTGAGTATCTTTGGTATGAAATGACCTGAACATCCCCTTGAACATTGTCTAAGCTTCAAGAAATAGTGAGAAATCTTGTAGTCGAGTAACTATCCACTAAAGTCATTTGCAGTGACTTGGTTCATGGTGGTTGTGTTTCGGCTGCCCGAAACGCTTTGCGTAATAGTGGCTTTAGGCATTGTATGTACTAGCTCCTATCTATAAAGCCAACAAACTTTGTAAAATCTCTTTATGTATGTACCTTTGCCTAACTAAAAATTATTATTATTATTATTATTATTATTATTATTATTATTATAATATGTACAATACACTATACAGTATACATTTAGAGTAAAGTCTATTTAGTATCATCATTGAGTTTAAATTTGCATATATTAAATGTTTATTAAATTAAAAGATAAAGGAGAATTTGCTATTAATTTTGTTTATATATTTAATCCAACAGGTAAAGGACAAATCTCCTGCTGAGCTGCAGATAACAGCAGAACAACTATTGAGAGAAGCTAAGGAGCGAGAACTTGAAATTGTGCCCCCTCCTCCACGGCAGAAGATATCAGATCCAGAAGAACTTCAAGAATATCGTTTGAAGAAAAGACGAGCCTTTGAAGATAACATTCGTAAAAATCGGGGAAGCATTTCCAATTGGATTAAATATGCAAAGTGGGAGGAAGAGCAGCAAGAAATTCGAAGAGCCAGGTAGAGTGTTTTATGTATTTTGATAGAAATTACTTGTGATGTATCAGAAGTTACTTATGATGTATCATTATCTATCCAGTATTTATGGCTCCAAATAAATTGTTTTGTCAGTCTTTTCAGTGTTAAAGAATTTCAACAACTTCTTGAGACAATTGGTAAAAATATAATATGTTGGTATGGCAATGATGTAAATGAAATATGATTCTCCATGCTCTTAAAAATACTTATCTGTTTAAAGAACAAGACATACTTCAGTCAGCAATGTACAAGTGAAAGTAATTAAACGTTTAATTAAACCTTATTAAATTTTATACAAGTGAGAGTAATTAAACCTGTTTAAAGAACAAGATGTGTAATTAAGACAACTGCAAAATATGAAAATACAGTAGTGATCATTGTGATGATGATGCAGAGGTGAAGATAGGAAGGTACTGTTCATTGTGATGGAGATGCAGAGGTGAAGATGACGAGGTACTATCATTGTCATGGTGATGCAGAGGTGGTGCTGTTATGAGAGTACAGCCACAGCCAAAATATACAGCTTCCCTGTTTGGTTCCCTTGTATCTCTGGTATATTGTTACACTAGTATTTTATTAACCTTTGAAGATACTGATTAATCCTGAATAACACTTCCTACTGGTTGCACTTTGTAACACTTTGAGGTAAAACCTTGATGATACTAGTTATAACACTGGTAATTTAGATTACATATTCAATGTAATATGAACCGAAATATAATGCACCACTGATGGTTACATCCAGGACCAATGGTACCTTCCCAAGGAAATGGTATACAGAGACTTAATAATTAACCACTGCCACCATCTTGCCTGTCACTTAGTTATATCAAGCAATGAGGCAAGAAACATGCCTTGACTTTAAGAGTCCTTTTTTAACTCATTAATTATGGGCCGGTTGTTAACAAAACAACCGGCCAAATACACAGAGGAGTTTGAAAGGTTCCATTTAAGTGACTCAGATGTAAAGTTTAACACAGGGTTTATTGAGAACAATATATGATATTCACCAAACTATAAGTCCCTACTCTAACACTGACAATTGTTTAGACATCACACATGGAAAATATCAAAGATCACACACATTACCTTCTGGGTCCAGAGGATGCTTAAACTACCCTGCTGTCTTTTTCCATATCAAGGTTTACATTGTGCATTCTTGTTAACACTTCAGCTAAGGTGTATATGTACTGTATCATTATGAGGGGTTTGATGTAATGGAAGTACAGTATGGTTTTAATACTGTAATTGGAGGTTACTCACTGTAGGTAATTATGCTACTTTCTAGATTGCTTGGGGGCTACTATACAAGATCCCCTTAGGCAAATCTGGTCAAATGATGTTGATGTAACTTCGAATAAATATTGAAAATGTTGATCCAGTGTTGATTAATCATTACTTGAGCATGATTTGGCTGTTGATTGTACAGGTCGTAATGTATTAAATACAGTACAGTGTATTTACATATAATTCTGTTACTACACTTTGAAACTTTGTTCCTCAACACCTTCCAGTGTTTAGAAGATTAAAGAAACACCTGAGAAATATTTTTAAGTACTGTATTATTTACATGATTTAAATAGATTTTCTTGATCTTATTTTCCAACCAGGTCTGTGTATGAGAGAGCTTTGGATGTTGAACACAGAAATATTACATTATGGCTGAAGTATGCTGAGATGGAGATGCGTAGCCGGCAGGTGAGTTCTTTGACGTTAATATTTTGTAAGTGAATTTATTGACATATAGGTAGCCCAGGTGTACTTGTATATGCTTGGATTTTTGTGTAAGTAAAATTCTATTTCACTCAAGTATAGAGTAAAGAATGGAGATAACTGTCTGTCTTCTTCACTGAGTAACCTATCTACCACATTCTTGTTCCTTAAGATGATGGTCTGAAGAATTATTACGATAATTTTCTCTTTGTAGTAAATGTAAAAAAATTGTTCTGAATGTGAACAAGCAGAATTAGTGGCTTGAATAATTGTTTTGATTTGAGGCAAATTTATTTGAGTACCTTTTCAAGTAAAATTTGCCCGAAATGCTATACGTACTAGTGTCTGTACAAGAATGTAAGAACTCTTGTATATACAGTACAGCATATAAATAAAAAAATAAAAAATAAATAAAAAAGTACTTAACTTTGGATGCAATATGTTCTAAAGTAATTATTAACCTGAAAGCAAAAAGTTTCCTGATCTGTTATTGAGAAATGTGAAAACAACAAATTGGGGGCTTATTTTTTTTTATATACCTTGTTGAACTCTAGCCATTGGCTTTACTTTCATATATTTATTTTCATGTGGTGTATTGTATTCAATATTGATAATATGAAGTATTTATATATTTTGAAATATAGCATTAATATTTATACAGACAAGAAACGTTAATTGCATTTTCAGGTGAATCATTCTCGCAATGTGTGGGACAGAGCGGTCACCATCCTACCGAGAGCCAACCAATTTTGGTACAAGTTTACTTACATGGAGGAAATGCTGAAGAACATTGCTGGCTGCAGACAGGTGAGAGCAAGTCATTCCCAAATACTCTATAACATTAAATGATTGAATTTGGAATTTTATTAATTATTTAAGATCAATTATTTAGGTTGTATGTTTATATTACAGTGGAACCTCGATTAACGACTGTCACTCTTTACGAATTTTTCTGGTTACGATCTCAATTTCTTCGTAAAATTTGACTCGGTTGATGACCCTTACCTCACTTGGCGACGAGTTTGTTGATACACGTATAGGTCGACCGAGCGCGTGGGTTCCTGGTGGCACAGGCGAGGTGTGCTTCAGTTTACCAGTACCTCCCGCTTAGTGACGATCGTGCTTGAATTCTTTGTAAAGGATTTCATTATTTTTCTGCTTTTTTGGTTTTTGAACATAAAAAGTAATTATTATATATCACAACATGGGTCCCAAGAAAGTCAGTGGTAAGTCTCAACCTAAGAAAACAAAGGTGAGGATGATAGAGGAAAAACAAGAGATCATTCGTAAACATGAAAATGGTATGAGTGTTGTACTAGCTAGGTTGGATGGTGCTTATGTGGAGGAGTTGGTGGAAGAACACAGCAAAGCACTGACCTCTGTCGAACTCCTAACCCTTCCCAAGGAGCAGCAACAAGAGACAGCTGAGGAAATTTCTTCAGGGGAGGAGGAGGAGGAGGCATGTCCCTTCCTCATTAATTAAGAAAATGTGTGCAGCAGGGGAAGAACTGCAAAGTTTTGCTGAAAAGTGTCACCCAGATAAAGCTCTAACAGGCTGTTGCATTAACCATTTTAATGACAATGTGATGTCTCACTACAGACAAGTGTTAAAATGTAGGGAAAAACAAGTGTCTATAGACTGATTCTTAGTAAGACAAGCAAGCAGTGAGCCATGACCAGGTCCTAGTGTTATGCTCGCAAAACGTAGGAGAGAGAGAGAGAGAGAGAGAGAGAGTACCCCAGAGAAGTCATCACTGCTTGATGTTATAATGGAAGAGGACACCCATTCGAAACACTAAAAATCTCCCCCCCCCCCTCTCCCCCTCCTCACCGTCTTCTATATGCCAACAAGAGTCATCAATAAATGTAAGATATAACTTGTACATCCTGTAGCACAAAATATTTGTAGTATGCATTATTTATAAAATATATTTTGAAGTTAGTATTTTTGGGGGTCTGGAATGGATTAATTCAGTTCCCATTATTTCTTATGGAAAAATTCTGGTCAAACTTCCTGACCAGTTTGTATATGGGAAGCAATAACCTGGCAAATCAGACAATTACAAAGGACACCTAGCATCTGACTATGACCTTAGACATATTCTCAGTTATCATCTATACATTAGGTTAGGATTTCATATAAGGAAAATAGGAGGGATAATGATGGGAATATTTCCCCCTGGCAAAGTGAAGGTCATCTGGTGACTGACACTGTAAAAAGGTGAACCAAGGCTGAATTGTTACTACTGTTTTTCACTTTAGCCACATTTCTGATCTCTCTCGTGATACTACAACATCATATAATATGATCAAGGTTATAAAGAAACTTGAATATACATATTACAATGCTGTAAAGGCAATCGCCATATCTTCCTGTTTTTCAAACTTCATCCTTTGGGTTACTTTTATTTTATCATTAAGTATGTTACTCAGATGTTTAGTTACAGCATTGATGTCTGCAATGCAGCTCCATAGCATCCTTTTCCTCTTGTGTGCTTGTCACTCAATCCAGTTAGCTCTAGCATCATTTCTTCTCACCAACCGCAACAGTTTTCACTCTTTGCTAAATGTTTATTATTGTTTGTATGTTTATTATTGGGGAAATCAGTAGGAGCTATGTGGAGGATTTGAACCTGCACACTAAGTACTCCCAAGTGCATGCCTTAGACCACTTAACAACGACATGCTCAAAAGCAACGAAACTTGGTGCTCAACCGAGTCCTCTATGGGTCCCGAGTCTTCCACTGAAGCAAGTCAGGGTTTCACTCATGGTCTGCATGCACTCACGCTGTAGTATAGGAGTAGTTCTTTCAATACTTCTCTTCAAATGCACAAACGACATGTGGTTTGTGCATTTGTGCATGTCTAAGGTGTGTGCTTTGGAGTATCCAACATGCAGGTTCGAATCCATCTTATAGCTCCTGATTTTCTCATTGATACATTGTTAATTTGATTTCTTTGTACATGTTTAATATACTTTTAAGCAGATCATGGTAAGTACACTTTATTTTTGTCATATGAAGTGGTGGAATACTGCTGTGGATGCTCAGCTGAAACATAATGGTACTAATTCTTTGAGTATTATGTGATGCTATTTAGTGTGGAAGATAGTGAAAGAATGAGTGATTTTTTAGTACACATTTTCCTTTCCCCTACCTTGCTTTCATGGTTTTTTCCGTGCTAATACCACTCAACTCCATAATAATTGAAACTTGGTAATGATGATAAAGATAATACCATAATAAAGGGATATTTTTTTTTACAGGTATTTGAGCGATGGATGGAGTGGGAGCCAGATGAGCAGGCCTGGCTCACTTACATTAAATTTGAGCTACGTTATAAAGAACTAGATCGTGCAAGAGCAATCTACGAACGCTTTGTTTATGTTCATCCCGAACCAAAATATTGGATTAAATATGCTCATTTTGAAGAGAATCATAGCTACATTCAGAGTGCTCGGCGAGTGTATGAACGTGCCATTGACATGCAACAAGCAACATGTTGCTTGTTGCCATATCTATGGCGATGATCACCTAGAGGAGAGTTTATTTATTGCCTTTGCTAAATTTGAGGAAGGTCAGAAGGAACATGATCGAGCCCGAGTTATTTATAGGTACGCACTGGATCATATGCCAAAAGAGAAGTGTTTGACTCTCTACAATGAGTATACACGACATGAAAAGAAATATGGAGATAAATCATCGATTGATGATGTCATTACCAGCAAGAGGAAATTTCAGTATGAAGAAGCAGTGACAGCCAATCCTCATGATTATGACACATGGTTTGACTATGCACGGATGTTGGAGGCAGACGGCAATGTGGATCTCATTAGAGAGACATATGAGAGAGCAATAGCTTGTGTTCCGCCCTTAAAGGTTAGTGTATGTATTATCAGCACACTATTCCCGAGTCTTGCACCAGAATGTTTGTTATGTATTGATGGATATTGTGAAATTTAGTATGTTCCAGCTTGGTGCCTTTTTTTGATAATTACTTAGTGTGTGTTATTTATATATCAGTACAGTACTGATACAGTATAAGTGTTCCATGTGTCAGTATTGATCATTTGCAAAACTATTTGCTTGTATATCTGTAATTTGATTGTGATGACACCCAACAGGAGAAGAGACACTGGCGCCGCTACATCTACCTTTGGATTTATTATGCAGTGTTTGAAGAGCTCACTACCAAGGATATGGAGAGGGCACGGCAGGTGTACCAAATGTGCCTTCGTCTAATTCCACACAAGGTGTTTACCTTTGCTGAGATATGGCTACTCTATGCTAAATTTGAGATTCGCCAGAAGGACCTATCAGCAGCAAGAAAAGCATTGGTAAGCTGGTCATTATTGAAATGAATGGATAATCACAGAATGAATGGTTGTACAGTATATATTGTAGCAAATTTTCTTGTTGTTTAACAGTTCCAGTGAATTATTGTAATTAAGTATAATGGTGTAACCATCTCATAAAATGTTCATATGTATGTCTGCGTACATATGTACACACAGTTTTTGTTATTAGAGTTCCTATACAGACCTGGCTCAAGCCCTGTAACTAATGTGTATTTATTCAGTGATTTTTAGTAAAGATAAGTTTCCCTTGTGTTAAGGTCATGCAGGTGCAGTTTATGTTGCATTTTATATTTTATAGACTTAGAGATTATATTAATCAGCATGTTAGAATACTCAAGTGCATAAAAGTATAAATATCCTTAATCTGAAATTTTGTTTCCGAAATACTAAAACATTCTTGACCCATTTTGCAGATTTTTTCTTTTCAAATGATTGCACTGTATTTTATTTTTTTTATTGTGTAATAGCTCACTTATTTTTTATATGTATTTTTTATATGTATGTACTAGAGGGCACCGCACTTATTAGACCAGTCGAACTATTAGCATGACTATAATTCTTGCATCTAGTATATTATTACTAGAAGTATTCTATAGGTTCTTGATAGTGTGAAGCGGCCTGGTCAGTATGGAGAAGGAAAAGGTCTGCGGCGACGATGGCTGCCACCAGAAGAAAACCAAGTCTGTCCGCTTCTCAGAAAATATCATCAGTCAGGTGCACGTCGTCGAGGACTGAGCATACGAGAGTTGGGTGTTTAGGAAAGAAGGAAAGAACTGGATTGCCGCTGGCGCATTTCGCCGCCGCTTTGACAGAAGGTGCCGCGCGATCGAAGACTTGCTGAAGGCCGACAAGGTCTTTGACCTCCTGCACAGGGAGAAAATATTTGCCCAGAGATTTATGGATTCTTCACTCACACGATGATTTCTTAATTGATTATCTGAATATAATGTTTTTTGATTTAATAAACATATTCCTATAATTGTTTTTATATCGTTAACAAACGGTGTGTGTGTGTGTGTACTCACCTAGTTATGCTTGCGGGGGTTGAGCTCTGGCACTTTGGTCTCGCCTCTCAACCGTCAATCAACAGGAGTACAGATTCCTGAGCCTATTGGGCTCTATCATATCTACACTTGAAACTGTGTATGGAGTCAGCCTCCACCACAACGCTTTCTAATGCATTCCATTTGTCAACCACTCTGACATTAAAAAAGTTCTTTCTAATATCTCTGTGGCTCATTTGCGCGCTCAGTTTCAAAATGTGTTCACTTGTGCATGTGCTCCTTGTGTTAAATAGCCTGTCTTTATCTACCCTATCAATTCCCTCGAGAATCTTGAATGTGGTGATCATGTCCTCCTAACTCTTCTGTTTTCCAGCGAAGTGAGGTTTAATTCCCGTAGTCTCTCCTCGTAGCTCATACCTCTCAGCTCGGGTACTAGTCTGGTGGCAAATCTTTGATCCTTTTCCAGTTTAGTCTTATCCTTGACTAGATATGAACTCCATGCTGGGGCTGCATACTCCAGGATTGGCCTGACATATGTGGTATACAAAGTTCTGAATGATTTTTTACACAAATTTCTGAATGCCGTTCGTATGTTGGCCAGCCTGGCATATGCCACTGATGTTATCCTCTTTTGATGTTGTGTGTATGTGTGTGTGTGTGTGTGTGTGTTTACTAGTTGTGTTTGTTTACTAGTTGTGTTTTTTTGCGGGGGTTGAGCTTTGCTCTTTCGGCCCGCCTCTCAACTGTCAATCAACTGTTTACTAACTACTTTTTTTTTTCCCCCACACCACACACACACACACACACACCCAGGAAGCAGCCCGTGACAGCTGACTAACTCCCAGGTACCTATTTACTGCTAGGTAACAGGGGCACTTAGGGTGAAAGAAACTTTGCCCATTTGTTTCTGCCTCGTGCGGGAATCGAACCCGCGCCACAGAATTACGAGTCCTGCGCGCTATCCACCAGGCAACGAGGCCCTATGTGTGTGTGTGTGTGTGTGTGTGTGTGTGTGTGTGTGTGTGTGTGTGTGTGTGTGTGTGTGTGTGTGTGTGTGTGTGTGTGTGTGTGTGTGTGTGTGTGTGTGTGTGTGTGTGTGTGTGTGTGTGGGAAAAAATTAGTTAGTAACAGTTGATTGAAAGTTTGCGGGCCACAAGAGCAGAGCTGAATCCCCGCAAGCACAACTAGGTGAATACACACATTATATCCTCACTGCAACCATCTTCACTACACACACTATTCTGTAACCATCTTCACTCCACACACTATACTGTAACCATCTTCACTCCACACACTATACTATAACCATCTTCACTCCACACACTATAATGTAACAATCTTTATAACACACACTATACTGTTACCATCTTCACAACACACACTATACTGTTACCATCTTCACAACACACACTATACTGTAACCATCTTCACAACACACAATATAATGTAACCATCTTCAATACACACACTATACTGTAACCATCTTCACAACACACACTAAAATGTAACCATCTTCACTACACACACTTTACTGTAACCATCTTCACAACACACATTATAATGTAACCATCTTTACTACACACACTATACTGTAACCATCTTCACAACACACACACTATAATGTAACCATCTTCACTACACACACTATACTGTAACCATCTTCACAACACACACTATAATGTAACCATCTTCACTACACACACTATACTGAAACTATCTTCACAACACACACTATAATGTAACCATCTTCACTACATACACATTACTGTAACCATCTTCACTACATACACAATACTGTAACCGTCTTCACACAATACTGTAATCATCTTCACTACACACACACACACACACACTATACTGTAACTATCTTCACAGTAACCATCTTCACTACACACTATCATCACTACACACTATCATCACTACACACACTATACTGTAACTCTTCACTACACACTATTTTCATAGTAACCATCTTCACTACACTCTATCATCACTACACACTATCTTCATTACACATTTTTTTTTACTGTAACCATCTTCACTACACACAAAAACTTCACTATAATCATTTTTAGTACACACAATAACTTCACTGTAATCATTTTCAGTACACACAATATCTTCACTGTAATCATCTTCATTATACAATAGTTTCATCACTGCAACTTTACAACACAGTCGTCAATGGTGTCGATCTTCACTACAAATGACTATCATCACTAACCATAGTTACTACGCACTATCGCATTATCTTCACCACAGTAATCGTCTTAACTAATGACAACCCTCATCATTGTAACCGTATTTACTTCACGCAACCTGAAACACTGTAACCATCTACACTGTAACGACCAGCCTCGTAACTGTAGCCATCTTCCCTAAATACTTAAATTCTCATCACCACCACCACACAACACCCACCACCATCACTACACATAAAAAGAGTAGTGCTCAGAACACTACCCTGAGGCACACCTTCGTATTGCTGAAAAGAGGCAGAGAGAGCGGTACCAAGCCTCACCCGAGAGGAACGACGAGAGAGGAAGCTGCGGAGAAAGAGAGGGAGATGACCACGAAGGCCAAAAGAATGAAGCTGGGATAGAATATGATATCGCCAAGTGGTGTCGTAAGCCTTTTCCAGGTCAAAAGGACGGCAACAACGGAGGTCTTCGCAGCAAAAGCAATACGAATATAGACCTCCAAGTTCACCAGGACATCTGTTGTGCTACAGCACTTGCGGAAACCAAATTGAGAAGGGGAGATGTGGTGATGGTGTTCTAAGAACCACTTCAGACGAATGTTAACCATTCGTTCAAAGAGTTTGCAGACAACTTTTGAGGGCAATATGGCGAAAGTCCTTAGGGGATGTTCCCAGAGACCCTGGTTTGCGAACAGGGAGGACAACGGCATCGAGCCAGTCCTCAGGGACTGACGACGACTCCCAGATCCGATTATACAGATTCAGTAAATACTGAGACGTGCACGAAGGGAGATGGCGAAGCATCTCTCAATGAATGCCATCAGAGCCCGCCGCGATAGAACCGCAGAGGGCCAGGGCAGACTGAAGTTCAGAGAGAGAGAAGGGATCGTTATAGGGAAGTAGAAGATGAGTTCAGAAATCTAACGGACGAGATTCAAGGACAGGTTTACGAAGAAAGATTGGGGAAGATGAAAACCAGAGCTAACAGAAGAGAAGCGACCTGCAACGGGTCCGCCACAAGAGTACCACAGAGGTGTAGGACTGGTGAGACATCGAGAACAAACTTACCCGCTATCTTGCGGATACACTTCCAGATCTGCGGCAGAGAAGTGTCGGACGTAATGGTGGAGACATAAGATGACCAACATTCACGTTTAGCCGTACGGATGGCCCTACGGGCCACCGCACTCGCCTTCCGAAATAAAAGAAAAGAATTGACCGTCTGCCAGCAGAGGTGTCTCTTCCAGGTTGCACGTTTACAGCGGACAGCCCAAGCACAGTCTGCATTCCACCAGGGAACGCACTTCCGTGGTCCCCGAGAGGAAGAGCAAGGAATAGAGTGGAGGGCAGCGTCGAAGACGGTGTCATGAAAAAGGAGGAGAGAGCGAGGGAGAGGTCAGAGAGAGCAGCACTGAGGGTAAATAGGTTCTAGTCTGCCTTAGCAAACTGCCACCTAGGGAAGGAGAGGGGAAGGTGAAAAGAGAAAAAAGTAACAAGGATGGGGTAATGGTCACTGCCATGGAGATCATCAAGAATCTGCCACAAGAAATCTAAGTAAAGAGAAGACGAGCAAAGAGAAAGATCAAGACAGGAAAGAATGCAAGTCCGAGAGTCCAAATGCGTGGGCTCACCAGAATTCAGAAGAGACAGGGAAGAAGAGAGGATGAACGGCTCAAGAAGGCGACCCCGGGTGTTCGTCAGAACATCACCCCCAAAGGAAATGACGACAATTGAAATCACCTAGCAGGAGCACAGGCTCCGGCAAGGAGTCCAGTAGGTGTTTCAGATGGGGAAGAGAAAACGGGACACTCGGGGCGAGATAAATGGAACAAACGGTGTACCATTTCCTCACAAAGATACGAGCAGCAGAACAATGGAGAGGCGAATGAAAAAGTAAGAGGACAAAGGGAACATCAGAGCGAATCAAGAGAGCAGAAGAGTTAGGAGTTAGGGGGGAGGGGGGGAAGAGAAAGGAATAGTCACGAAAACGACCAAGACGAGCACCAAGCATCGGCTCCTTGAGAGACACACACAAAGGGGCGAAAACTGCAAAGTCAGAAGCTGGAGTTCAAGGAAATTCGCGTAATAACCAACACCACGAACGTTCCATTGAAGAATAGACATCGACGAGAAGAGAAAGGACAGCAACAGAGAACAACGAAGCAACAAAGGTGAAAAGGGAACACAGCACGTTAAAGAAGCGCAGGATCAGAGTCAGGGTCAGCGAAGTCAGGGTTAGTGGGCATGGGTAAACTGAGTAAAGAAAGAGGGAAGGAAGCTAGAGGACCGACCAGGGGCGGACGAGTATGGTCCGGAGGAGGAAGAGGAGGGGATAACCGAGGGTCAAGGACAGCAGCAGGAGGGACAGAAACCACGGAATGCACCTCAGCAAGGGCACCAACCGAGAGGGAAGCGGGGACCAAAGAGACCTCCAAACAAGGAACAGGGGGCGTAACCACCGAAACGGGAGGGGACGGAGCGAGAGAGTCAGAGGTAGGTGGCGAGGAAGAAAGCGAAGCCTTTTTACCCGCCGGGGAGGAGGAAGGAGAGGAGCCAGGCTTTCGCTTCTGACTCAAAGAGACAGGCATCCCAGCAACTACGTACTGGGTAACGGATTCTAGCGTCTCAACAGGGGAAGCAGAACGAGAGCATACACAACGTCCGTTGGGAGAGCGATGGACATCAGCCCGTAATGACAGGCGGTGTGGAGAGCCAATAGATGGAGGAGAAGGATGGGAAGGAGGATCGAAGGCAGACGAGTGTTGTGTTCTGAAAGATTTTCTACCTGGAACAAAAAGTTCCAAGTAACACGAGCTATGGTGAGCTTGTCTTAAATCCGGGAGACAAGGCAGAAGACACAGGAGGCATGACAGACCGGGCAGAAAGAAGGGGAACCCCAGACAAAGGACCAGGAAGATGACCATTTGGGACAGAATTTAAAGGAACAGAGGAGGGGGCGGTGGGCATGTCAGGGTCCAAGGCCTGGAAATGGTTTCGAGTCTGAGGAAAGTGGGAAGGATGGGGAAAGGAAGAGCGCAACACGTGAGCATAAGAGACGTTAGCATAAGGTGGGAGACGGCGAGCTTGGTTCCTCGCCTCAGGAAAAGACAAACGTTCCTGGTGCTTCAAGTTGAGGATGGTTGCCTCAAGCTTGTAATGCACACACGCACGGGAGAAGGTAGGGTGGGCCTCACCGCAATTAGCGAACCTGGGGAGAAGTGCACTCCAACTTAGAGTGACCTTCGCCCCCACACAAAAGACAGAGAGAGACAGTACTGGAGCAGCAGAGGACTCCATGCCCAAACCTCCAGCACCTATTACAGAGCCGAGGAGAGGGAATGCACGCCTGGACAGAGCACCTGGCACCAGCAAGAATGACAGAGGGCGGAAGGGTCCTACCATCAAAGGTAATCTTCACAACCCGAAGGGGCTGACGGTGACGTCCACGAGGGGGGCGAGTAAACGTGTCTACCTGGAGGACAGAATGGCCCTAGGCATCGAGGATATGCCGAATATCATCGTCTCAGTCCTGCAGATTCCGAACACTGGTTGCAACATGGGGCGGGAGGAGAATAGTGGCAACACTGGCATTCAACCGAGCGTTCTTCAAGACCCGAACAGGGGTCTCGCCAAGGCAGGATAAGGCAGCCAAGCGGGAGGCTGCATCCTGAGGAGCAGCAGCAACGACACGTGTACCGAGACGGGTGGGGTTGAAGGTAACAGAGGCATCTACGGAATCAACAAGATGCCTATGGAGGGAGAAATCGTTAAGAGGCATAGAATCAAGAGGGAGGAGATCAAAGTATTTGGCCCACGAAGCAGGACCAAACAAGGCTTGATACGCATCAGTACGGGAAGGAATCGAGCGAGTGCGGCCGTGGCTCGGACGGCATTGAGAACCCCCAGAGAGAGAAGGGTTAAAAGGCGCAGTAGTCAACGAGAGACTGAGCCGTGCCAGGGGACGAGGTGGTCACCATTGGGGGCTTGTGGCTCGACCCAATCACAGAGCAGGGAGGGAAGCAGAGGGTAGTAGTCAGGAGGGTCAAAGGAGGAGCAAGGTCGGGGCCCAACACAGCGGGGGCTACAGAGCCCGGTCTTCCAATTCAGTCCGACTCGAAGGTTTGGTCGCCTACCCCACGAGCCTGAGAGGGTATAAGAGGAACATTCATAGACATAAATACGAAAAGAAACACCTTCATTCACGAATGTGCCTCCACACCCTCCATGGAGCCACAATTAAAGGCAGGACACCCAACAAGAAGCTATCGCTGATCATGCCGGGGTGCCCTAGGGGTACGTCGTGAGTATACGCTGCACAAACGCCAATTTAAGAATCGTCAGTCCGTCGAGATCGGGTTCAGTGACGAAAGGGGGATTGACAATAAAAGGTTCACCTCGCTCGAGACGTTGGGTACTACAGTTCTACGGGTGCAAGAGTATGCCTCCTCAAACACCCGGGCATCAAAACAAAAGAAGGCCAAAGAATGATCAAAACAGGCACAACGTCAGCAGGAAACGACAACGAGAAAAGAGAAGGGGGGGGGGGGGGAGAAAAACGAAACAAAAGGAAAAGGCGTCCAACAAAATTCGTGAGGACAGCAGCAGGAGCACAAGGCTACAAAAGGACAGGGGACTGCCCCAAGGAGCATCACACTCCGGCAGCCATCCCACCAAGCCGCCTCACGGCAGCAACGAGCTGGACAGGGAGGGGGGGGGGGGCTCTACCAAATGTTGTATGAGAAATGAGATCTGCACCAGGTCTAGAAATTGATCTCCTGCTTGTGATAAATTTACCCATTCTATTGTCTCGTGGTTAAAGTCACCCCATTATAAGAGTTTGGGTTTGTGGTGCAGCATTGATCACATTATGCCGATCAGTAACTTCCTCTGCTGTTCCTGTGTCAGCCCTGTAGCATACTCCCACTGTCAGTATGTTACCATCTTGAGCTAGTATGTTGCACCATATAGATTCTGAGGATCCCATGGTGTTCAGTTCCTTATTGGTGGTTGCATTCAGGTCCTCCATCACATAAAGCAGTACACCACCTGCTCTTGTTGTTCTGTCCTTTCTGAACGATGGATGATTTCCCGAGAGGAGGATGTACACAATGCATCAAATTTATTCACCAGGCTTCTAGCATTAGTGTAGAAGTACTTTAAATTTCTTATGTTATTCCTATTGGGCTGAGAGACAGCTCCTAGATTCTGTCTGTACATTATTATTCTGTTCGTTGTTATTCCGGTTTTGTGCCTGTTCGTCTTCCGAGATATATAGAGTTACTTCTGCCTGGCTGGGTGGAGGACTACGTCCTTTCACACCTGTTTGTTTGTCCTGTACACCGCCCCTCATCCAGTGGCCAGCGGTGGGTAGGTTACAATCACTTGTAACACGTGAATTCAGAGACAATTCTATAACAAATGTTCCAGAGACGTGTAAATATTTCACTCAAAATGATCTGCTACCAGAAATTTTAGCCAAATATCCCCAGTTTGCTAACTGTAGGTATTAACTAAGTGATTGTAAACTATACATCGCTGCCCACTGGATGGGGGGCGGTGTGCAGGACAAACAAATTATGACACTAGCTCTTCACATATGTCAGTTGCTTAATTTAGAAACTGTACTTTTGGCCGATCTCGAACTCATTGATGATGTGACGACGTATATTGAATTTTGTAACTAGCTCATCAAGATTGTAACTTGCATAGCTAAATGAATTGTGGGGTTCAGTCCCTGAGCCCATTATGTGCCTCTGTAACCCTTTCCACTACCGCCCACAAGATGGGTATGGGGTGCATAATAAATGCACTAAACTATGTACTCTCATAAATCCAATGTTCCTTCTTGTAGATATAAATAAATAAATAAATTTTAAATCCAGTTTTGTTGAAGTGCCCATAAAATATATATACTTTAATATTATCGACTGTTTACTTTATTCCTGCGAGTTATTGTCATTGACAATAACACTGGTTTGCCCAGGGGCCCATAATGTTGTTGTTACGGCCACTTATGAGCCAGTAATCTGGTTCTTTATGTTATAACCTCTTTTTCTATATCCGATCCCAAGTCGGTAGTAAGCTGTTGTAGCGAGTAGATTATCCCAATAATATACTCGCTCCAAATGCATTGTGTTGGGGGTTTCACCTCTCTATTATTCTCTACCCTTACTCTGGGGTAAGCAATAGTTATGCTCAAGGTAACTCACCGTAGCCCTGCGGGTCTTCCCTCGATCCTCACGGCGCCACTGCACGCCAGGAGAGTCTCCCAGTCAATCTTAACGGCCTCTTATTAAGAAAGAGTGAGAACACGACTCGATCACATCGACCGTCGTGTGCCCTCCCCAACAATAGGGCTCTACGGTTAATCACAAAGTCGCCAATTGGTGTTTAAGGTGGCCAATAACACCATCAGTGGACTGGTGTATTCAGTGGTAGCCTTGGCAAGGTCACACTCAAAGATCAGGAATCAGGCAGGTACTTATTGTTATCACTCTATGCTTACAGGTATAGTATAGCCACAAGATCAATGGAGGGGATGATAAAAACACAAAGAGAGTTTTGTATTTTACTTAAAATGTATGAAAGATGTCACAAGGCCACACAATAACCGATAAATCAACTGATCCTGACTCGGCCGGTAATTCCCACGGATATTATGCGACCGCTAGAGGGCAACACTCTCCCCTCCTCATCAAGTGTCAAGAACAGCTGATCGCAATGGTCTCTCCGCGCGAAATTTGCTTGTTTTCTAGATTCACGCGCGCGGTTTCTTTAAATTCTCCAATATTACTAGAAACTCGCACACTCGAAATTGGCACAAATAAACCGAATTACTTAGTTACACTGTATTCAGGCTCAAACAGTCTTTTCTACAATCAATTCTACAATGATTCACTGTAATGGTCTTACACTGTTATTTATCCAACAATATATTATGAAATATTAACACGGGAGTTTTCAGTACTTTCTCTCGTGGGCGATAACGCAATAATTCACTGTACTCACAAATGATTATTCACTGAATGAACATAGACATATATATGGTATATAAATCAATCATCAATACATGGAAAATAAATAGTTTCTGGGCACATAGCCTAACCTCCACATACTGGCATAATCTTATATATAATTTACCACTATATGTTCATATCAAAATCTATAGAAAGATATACACAACACAGTAAATTTATCACTGGTTCCTGGTGCCTGTACACACCAATAATCAACATAAATAATACAAGTACTCTTGATAGTACTGTCTAGCACCCTGGTGCTTTACCGTGACATAGGTGAGACTTGCTCACGACATATAAAATCTTCGGGCTAGATAATATAGCCAAATAACACAGCTAACTAAAGGGGAATGGGGAGGGAACTAGAACCACCTACTTCACCCTATCCTCCGATGAGAGTCGAGATGTAGCTCCTGGTCCTCGTGTCGGGAACGCCCCCACACTACACGTCGTCGTGTCCTACCAGAGCCTCTCGTCGTCCCACCGTTTAGCGCGTCGTCTCCGTGCCTCCTCACTGCAGGTCCGTCCTCCTCCTTGACTTCTTGAAGGTTGGAGTCGGTCTCCTGGCCGTCGTCTTCTCCCAGCAACGGCTGTCGCCTACGTCTCAGCTACAGTCGTTCGGTTTCCCCAAATAGTCCTCTCTTCCTCAGCTACCCAGTGGCTCTGTCAGCCACTACGCTGTCACAAACTGGTGAATTGCCACAGACGTCAATATACGTCACTGCACGGCTTCACTGCTACTGGCACAGTACCTGACTGGAGCACTTGTTGCTCAAATAACCGTCAATTCCCTCTTCTGGTTCAACACATGAACTAGGGAAGACTTCTCAGAGTACTGGCGGACTTCAGGTGACGCGTAAATCCACGGTAGTGGGAAACAGCTGTCCGACAGACAGGACCACTCGTCGCACGTCCGACCTCTATGACGTGTCGTGTCTGACTGCTGGCGCCAGCCCGGCGCGCTAGCCGGACCCCCTTCCTTCGTGACGTCACTTTCGCCACGGGAGGTTTTCATTGGCTCCCGGTGCCACACTGCTGTCGGTGACCAATCCGGTGCCACTGACGTCACACGGTTTTGGCGGGAGATCAGGGAAGCCAGCGCCATCTTGGCTCCCTAAAGGGCCTAAACCACAGGCCAAAATATCACTATTTCACAAATTTCTCGGCTCTCCGAGAACACTTCACTCTCTCCCATATATCAAATTGTAGCCTGCAACGTAGAGAACGCTTGGGAAAAGTAGACATGACTCTTACTGCAGGCGTGGGAGAATTATAAGGGGGGGAACTCCGTCACATACCCCTCCCCTTAAAATAAGAGTCATGTCTCGTTAGTGTATGCGGGATAGGGCGTCCGCCACTACGTCGTCCTTCCCCTTGATGTGCTTGACCTTGATCCTTGTCAGACTCTCAGTGCGGGTGAGACTGGTGCCGTCCGCCCTGGACCACTTACTTTCCTCCTCCGGGAGTTCTCGGTCCCTCGGTACACTCAGACCCGTCTTCCGCTGGGTTTCTCGGGACATCGTTCCGTCCTGCTTGTCGGCTCTTCCTTCCACAGTGAAGAAAGGTCTTAGGCGGTCTGCGGGATACACCTGTTTCTTTCGGGGTCCATCCGGCTTCCCAATCTCGTACGACACTGGACCCAACCGTCGCAGCACTCGGTATGGTCTCTTGAACCGCGACCTGGTCACTCTACCTTTACCTGGCAGCACAACCATTACTTTGGATCCGGCCTGAAAATCCCTCTGCGCAGCTCCCATGTCGTTCCACTCCGACATCTTACGTTGCGCCTTCTTCAGGAGTTTCCTAGCCAGTCCCTTCGCTCTAGTGAGACGTTCTTTGAACTTCTGGACATATTTATTCACCGTTCCCACGGTTGCTCCTGGCGTCCATCGTTCCTTCATCATGAATAGCATGGCATATATAATATAGATAAATGGAAAGTAAGCCTTCTCAGGACCCACACGTCCTCCTTCGGCCTTACTAACCAATTCGGGGAACTCCTCCTGCTGTAACTCTCCGAGACGAGCGCGGTTTACCCCTGGAGAACCGGTGAGTGTCACCTGCAACTCACCATTCGGGCTACTCTCGCCCTCCACTCGTTCTCTGGGTCCTACGCAGAGGTGATCTGTTCCCAGGCTGTCAGTCGACTCCTCAGCCCCATCAGATCCACAACCTCCTGGTTCTTCGCGTTGTCTCGGTGTCACAGTACAAACTGGGATCGCCACCGGTGCGATTCCCTTCTCGTCCCCACAGACGTTCGAATCTTCGCCTGTCTCCTCGTGTTGTTCTGGGCACTCTTCGCCTTTCACGAGATGCGGGAGGACATATCCTCCACACGCGTCATTCCCCAAGATGACCTGCGCCCCCATCTCGGGCATTGATGTACAGACTCCCACCTCTAGGGTCTGGCAGCCATATTCGGAATTTAAAGTTACCTGGTGTAGGGGCATCCTCACTGGGCCTCCCACAGTGGTCACACTTGCCACCCCAACACTGGTACTTTCGTAACCCTCGGGGAACAGGGTTTCACTTACCAGGGTAAAGTCAGCCCCGGTGTCTCTTAGCATCTTCACTGGGATGGGGTCTGCGACCCCCATCCTTACGGTTCCTTGACACATGAATGGGTGAACTTTCTTCTCCCCATTCAGCACTGGTTCATCCCGCACTCCCTCGGCCCTCTGGTCCTCGAACATCACTAAAGCAACGTGTCCCCGCTGCTTAGGGCGTCTGCATTCCCGCGCGACGTGTCCGGGTATTCCGCAGTTGTAGCAGCGGCCCCTCGGCGGAGACCATCCGCCACCGCTCGCCTTAGCACTGCCTCCAGAGACCGTCACACCCTGTGTCTTTCCCGAACCGCTTGTTGACTCCTTGGTCGCAACAACAGCTCCCGAGCTCTCCGCATGGTTCTTCTTGATCGGTTCTACAGCACCTTTTGATCCTCGGGTGTTCCAACTTGAGAGGTGGGATTTGGGAGAGCTCGCTCCTGTCCTCCATCCATCCGTCCTTCTATAACTCCGATCGTTTCCGACGTATGCGGGTGGTCGGTTCTGTCCCTCTCGGCGTGGGCGTAGGGCTTCTTCTAGCATGTCGGCCCGGTCGGCTGCGGCCCTCAGGTCCTTTATGTCCGCCTCCTTTACCCTCATCCTGATCTCAGGAGAGAGCACGGACATAAACTTTTCCATGGCCATTAGTTCCTTGACCTCTTCGACCGACCTTGCTTCTTCAGAGTCCAGCCACTTAAGGAGCTTTCTTTCAATGTCCCTCGCCGTCTCCGCATACGATTTTCCTGGCAACCGGGTACATTCTCTAAACCTCTTTCTGTAACACTCTGGCGTGAGCTTAAAGGAACGGAGCACAGCTCGCTTTACCGCATCGTAGTTAGTGCATTCTTGGAAGTCGAGCATAGTGAAGGCTTGGCGAGCTTCCCCTGTGAGCCTCCCTTGGACCAACTCCGCCCACTCCGCCCTCGGCCACCTCTTCATAGCAGCAACTCTCTCAAAGTGATCGAAGAAACTTTCGGCTTCACTAGGCACAAAGACCGGCAGGTCTCGTTCCCTCACTCGTCGGTCTTCCTGTGGCGGGGCAGGGGCACCTAGTCCCAGTTCAGCTCGCTTCAGCTCCACCTCCTGGTTGGCTTCTATTTCCATTTGTCTCAGCCTAACTTCTTGCTCTCGTTCTTCCCTGCGTAGCTGTGCTTCTCGTTCTTGCTCTTCCCGGCGCAGCTGTGCTTCTCGCTCTTGCTCTTCCCGGCGCAGCTGTGCTTCTCGCTCCTCACGCTTCGACTGTGCTTCTCGCTCCTCACGCTTCGACTGTGCTTCTCGCTCCTGTTCTTCCCGGCGCAGCTGTGCTTCTCGCTCCTGTTCTTCCCGGCGCAGCTGTGCTTCTCGCTCCTCACGCTTCATCTGTGCTTCTCGCTCCTGTTCTTCTTTGCGCAGCTGTGCTTCTTCTCTCCTCAGCTGCGCTTCTGCTTCTCGTTCTTCTTTGCGCTGCTGTGCCTCTCGCTCTTCTTTGCGCTGCTGTGCCTCTAGCTGCAGCTTCATTATTTCCAGCTTAATGCTGTGCCTGCTGCCGCTGGATCCCCTGCTGCTTCCACCAATACTCAGGTGTTCACCCTCACTGGCAGGTGTTTGGGGCCGTTCCTCCCCCAAAGCTTCGTCTCGAGCCTTTAGCTGAGCCATTATCTCTAGTCTTCTTTCACCAACTCGGGCAGATTTCAGCTTTATTCCAAAATGATCCGCTATAGCCTGTAACTGTGCCTTGGTGCACTCTTCCAGCACCTGTTCGTCTCTAGAGACAATAAACCTCGATACTTTATCATCCTCCATCTTGTGCTACGAGTGTTAACCTGCACCTGATCTCTAACACCACTGCCAAGTACCACTGCAACCTTTACTCCGATCTATATCCTGGCAAGGTCGCCAATGTTGGGGGTTTCACCGTTTCTATTATTCTCTACCCTTACTCTGGGGTAAGCAATAGTTATGCTCAAGGTAACTCACCGTAGCCCTGCGGGTCTTCCCTCGATCCTCACGGCGCCACTGCACGCCAGGAGAGTCTCCCAGTCAATCTTAACGGCCTCTTATTAAGAAAGAGTGAGAACACGACTCGATCACATCGACCGTCGTGTGCCCTCCCCAACAATAGGGCTCTACGGTTAATCACAAAGTCGCCAATTGGTGTTTAAGGTGGCCAATAACACCATCAGTGGACTGGTGTATTCAGTGGTAGCCTTGGCAAGGTCACACTCAAAGATCAGGAATCAGGCAGGTACTTATTGTTATCACTCTATGCTTACAGGTATAGTATAGCCACAAGATCAATGGAGGGGATGATAAAAACACAAAGAGAGTTTTGTATTTTACTTAAAATGTATGAAAGATGTCACAAGGCCACACAATAACCGATAAATCAACTGATCCTGACTCGGCCGGTAATTCCCACGGATATTATGCGACCGCTAGAGGGCAACACTCTCCCCTCCTCATCAAGTGTCAAGAACAGCTGATCGCAATGGTCTCTCCGCGCGAAATTTGCTTGTTTTCTAGATTCACGCGCGCGGTTTCTTTAAATTCTCCAATATTACTAGAAACTCGCACACTCGATATTGGCACAAATAAACCGAATTACTTAGTTACACTGTATTCAGGCTCAAACAGTCTTTTCTACAATCATTTCTACAATGATTCACTGTAATGGTCTTACACTGTTATTTATCCAACAATATATTATGAAATATTAACACGGGAGTTTTCAGTACTTTCTCTCGTGGGCGATAACGCAATAATTCACTGTACTCACAAATGATTATTCACTGAATGAACATAGACATATATATGGTATATAAATCAATCATCAATACATGGAAAATAAATAGTTTCTGGGCACATAGCCTAACCTCCACATACTGGCATAATCTTATATATAATTTACCACTATATGTTCATATCAAAATCTATAGAAAGATATACACAACACAGTAAATTTATCACTGGTTCCTGGTGCCTGTACACACCAATAATCAACATAAATAATACAAGTACTCTTGATAGTACTGTCTAGCACCCTGGTGCTTTACCGTGACATAGGTGAGACTTGCTCACGACATATAAAATCTTCGGGCTAGATAATATAGCCAAATAACACAGCTAACTAAAGGGGAATGGGGAGGGAACTAGAACCACCTACTTCACCCTATCCTCCGATGAGAGTCGAGATGTAGCTCCTGGTCCTCGTGTCGGGAACGCCCCCACACTACACGTCGTCGTGTCCTACCAGAGCCTCTCGTCGTCCCACCGTTTAGCGCGTCGTCTCCGTGCCTCCTCACTGCAGGTCCGTCCTCCTCCTTGACTTCTTGAAGGTTGGAGTCGGTCTCCTGGCCGTCGTCTTCTCCCAGCAACGGCTGTCGCCTACGTCTCAGCTACAGTCGTTCGGTTTCCCCAAATAGTCCTCTCTTCCTCAGCTACCCAGTGGCTCTGTCAGCCACTACGCTGTCACAAACTGGTGAATTGCCACAGACGTCAATATACGTCACTGCACGGCTTCACTGCTACTGGCACAGTACCTGACTGGAGCACTTGTTGCTCAAATAACCGTCAATTCCCTCTTCTGGTTCAACACATGAACTAGGGAAGACTTCTCAGAGTACTGGCGGACTTCAGGTGACGCGTAAATCCACGGTAGTGGGAAACAGCTGTCCGACAGACAGGACCACTCGTCGCACGTCCGACCTCTATGACGTGTCGTGTCTGACTGCTGGCGCCAGCCCGGCGCGCTAGCCGTTCCCCCTTCCTTCGTGACGTCACTTTCGCCACGGGAGGTTTTCATTGGCTCCCGGTGCCACACTGCTGTCGGTGACCAATCCGGTGCCACTGACGTCACACGGTTTTGGCGGGAGATCAGGGAAGCCAGCGCCATCTTGGCTCCCTAAAGGGCCTAAACCACAGGCCAAAATATCACTATTTCACAAATTTCTCGGCTCTCCGAGAACACTTCACTCTCTCCCATATATCAAATTGTAGCCTGCAACGTAGAGAACGCTTGGGAAAAGTAGACATGACTCTTACTGCAGGCGCGGGAGAATTATAAGGGGGGGAACTCCGTCACAATTGTTAATATTCCTGTCAACCTTTGGAGATGAATGAGGTGAGGTGTTGCCCGGGCAACCCGATGAGGTGATGCCCGAGCATATAAGCAGCAGAATAGCAAACATTAACTAGTCTACTTTCAAGTGTGGTCTAGAGCAGACACTTGCGAGATACTGTACCGACGCTCAGTGCGCTCAACTCACACCAAAGTATCACCTGTGTACTTCTGTATATTCGACCAAATATATATATATTATCTTAGTGTTTGTGTTTATTGTCACCATACTTTACGTAACAACAGAACCGTTACACCGTCAATTAAGAAACTGGCTGTATCAAGCAGTAGTGTAATGCATAAATAAGGGCGGATAAGCAAGACAATTCCTTTCACCAATATATTTACACCTTCACCACTATATGTATATTATAATAGATTATTACTATACGTATGTACAACTGCCTCTTTCACTCAGGGTACAACACAATGACAGTGTTCATCAAGCCCAGTGAACCCACATTCCAAGGTACGTTGTCCACTGGCAAACATTGGCAAATTCACCTTCTACATGGGCCAGTCCGCCCACACAGTATCACGATGTATCTACACCCCACCTTCGCTCTCCAGATACTCATGGCTGCAGCAACACGATGACAGGGGGTCTCAAGCAATCATATACAGGGGTGGCGAACACCCTGGCAGAAGCCTATAGCAGCTTGCTAACAACACTTCATCGTAGACACATCACTGTCTTCCTTAACAATCCCAAGTTAAGCCAATCCCAAGTACGTCAATCTTCAAAACACTGTATATATCAGCAGCTAACACACACTGCTCGGATCGACGGCGGCTACTTAGTCCTCTCGCACGACCAAGTGTCACGTGGGGGTGGGCGGTCCGGGGCTCTGCTAACACTTAACTGCTAGGGGCTCAAAAGGCCCAAATACTCAGCCCCTCCGACTCCCTGGATTGACCGGAGTCTCCTTGGTCACACAAGAGAGGACCAACAATGCCCACCTCCGCAGGTCTTTGCTTCCACCACAAAGGGGTGCCACTGATTCACCCTGGAAGCCCTTCAGTCAAACACGGGGAAACTGCTGTTAACAGTTCCGGCCTAGACCCGTGGGGGAGTGAAGGAAGACTCAGGCTTACCTATAACCATAACCTCCCTGAGTCTTGCCTGCCAGACAAAAAAGGTTGCAGGAACTCCTTTCCCGCCTGTCTTCTCTATCTTCCTCTTAGCAAGGTCGCCAGCTGGGTTATTATATCTGCACCCCAGCAATGCAGTTCAGTGGGTGTATTATATATTGTTTGTAGCCAGAAATGTATGCTCATAGAGAAATATCATAAATGGAGGCACACTCAAACACAGTAATAAAATGTGTGGATTTACTGATGCAAATCACATGAACACACACACAATCACAAGTAATACATGAATATGGAATATGGATAATGAGTCTGGAGATCGTCAGCCTCTTCTTCCACGACCTCCAACCCTCCTTCAACTGGGCAGAAAGACAGGAGTCTCACACTCTCACAGGAGGGCCTCTTCACCACGTCGGCACCTCTTCTTCACTGTCCTGCCATCCATACACACTGTCCTCTCTGACAGTCCTGGACTCAAGCTGCCTTGTAGTCTATTCTACTATTAAAGTAATCAAGTCTTGCTGCCACATACACAAGTAAATATTGTGGCCTAACTAGCTTACTCATACAAGGGGTAATGGGAGGGAAAATGATCTACCTTACATTCCTGCCTCACGACGCCTGTCCCTCGATGGTGTGAGGTTCCCACGCTTCTTTGGGTCGATCCTTGACGATCCAGGACGTTCCACAGGTCCTCAGGTGTCGTGAAGCCTTCGCGTCGTCGCCGTTCCAATCCCTGAGATTCAGCTGCCCCAATCCTGGTTCATCGATGGGCGCTGAGCTAATCACTATTTTTCCCCACACTCGCCTCTCCCACAAGGCGTTGCTCCTTGTCCTAGGCACGGTGTCGTCCTTCCAAGATTCTCAGTGGATGTGACCCCAGTCACAGCTAGGCCTGCCCGCCCACCTTCCAGACCTCAACGTCCAGCCAGCGGCGCCGCCCAGCGTCGTCGCCGACTATTTTCCAAGTTTGGCACTTCTCTGCTCAATGAACTTGGTTCCTCTTTTGCTTCCCAGAAGCGCAGGGTCTCCAATAACTATGGTGGGCTGCGACGGCTAGTTCAATCCACTGAATAAGGCTTGCAGAGCCTCCAATCCTTGAGAGCAGACCGAGGCGCGTCCTGTCGCTTCCAAGGTCAGAACAACTCTGACGTTGGCACCGCCCGGGGCACTCGGTGACGTCATGGCGGACCCTGATTTGTCGCCCGCGACCTACGTCGACCAATCCGCGATCGGCTAATGTCCCTTCCAAAAGGTCATATCTGCCGTAGGGGATACTGTTTCATTTTATAACAGGGCGCCAATTTTCCTTTATTTACAACTTATAATATAACTTCCTTCCCTTAACTGGCAGCCGGTCTGGTCGCCACATATATCATTAGACTCCCTGAACCTCAGAGAATCAGTAGGGAGAGCTGATATGACTCTTTAAGCCGGCAAACGAAAGAAATAGGAGAGGGCACCTTAACATACCCCTCCCCTTAAAATAAGAGTCATATCGGAAGAGCAGCACTCAAGAGGGCAATCTATACTCTTGCTCCCTCCGTTCCTGAAGTGTCACTCCTCCAGTTGGTGACGTGGCTCGTACCACCTTGCCAGTCACTTGCTTCATTGTATCTCCACCTCGCATAGTACCGGGTATGATGGGTGTTCCCTGAACACCTACAAGAAATCCCCTCTCCGTGGCTACGAGTGTACTCCCACGGCTCGTTACCACTGTAATATTCAGTGCATGCAGCGCCTCCACCGCGTCGTGCACTCCGAGATAGTCTTGCATTTCCACTGCGTCCTACAGGTACTCCATGTTCCTCTCATGATCTCTTCGCCAATCTTCTCTCTTCTCGGTTCCTCTTCTCCCGTAGGTGCGTTGTCTCCTCACAGTGGCACTTGTAACCTGTACTCCATCCAGCAGCTTCCTCTCTTCCACACTAGGCTTTTGCGATGGCCCAATGCCCCTCTGGTTAGGCTGGCGCCTACCCTGGTTGTACCTATTCCCTGCTTTCTTCGTATTGCCTTTCCTATACCATTCGCTCCTTCGTTCCCGACGAACATCTTCACTCCTCCAGGAGATTCTCTTCCCTGCAGACGTCTTCTTCGGTTCGTGGTCGGGCTCATCCACCTCCCCGTGGCTCACCTCACCACGGTGGTTCATGTTGCACCTACCACTATTCATCTGGCCGGCATAGGGCGCCTTGCGTCGTGGCTCCTCCACTCTGCCCCTCACTGCCGTTCGCTCATCCACTGAGCTTACTTTATTCACGTTTCTGTATGGAGGGAGTGCGGTCTGCAGCCTCTTCACCGCCCCAGGCGTTTGTACAGCTGCTCCTCGCCACTCCTCCACACGCATCATCAGGCTTAGTCGGAGGTCCCCGTCGGGGTTTTCCACAACCTCCGACGACCTCTCTGCACTCTCGCCCTCGTTGTCGTCGTCTCTGGCGACGTTTTCCCTGGCGAAGTGGCTTCCTCTCTATCATCTGGAACGACCGATACCTCACCCGGCAGGGTTGTACCGCTGCTTGCAACATAAGCACTCCTGGCCCAATCGGGTTGTATCCTACCTCCTCCGTGGTCATTACCCAGCACCATCTGTACATGCTCTAGGGGTAATTTAGGGGCTACAGCTACTATAGCTTTCTCGACTCCGCAGTCGGCAATCAGCTGTACTTCGTGAAGTGGCAACCTGTATTCCTCCCCCACACTGCGTATCCTCACCACTCCCACAGGTGAATCATTAAATTCCTTGGGGAGAATACTCCTGGTCACCATACTTATGTCAGCACCCGTATCTCGAAGCACGGCAACCTCCACTGGGTCTGACTTTCCAAACTTCACGTTGGCCCCGAAAACGAAGGGATGCTCACCCAACTTCATTTCCCAACCATTCACGTTGGGTCCACTATAATATGGGGTGTGAACAAACACTCTCTCCTCTTCCAACATTAATCCTACATTCCTTTGGTGCTCCTCACACTCGCGGGCATAATGTCCTCTCACACCACAGTTGTAGCATCGGCCACCTCCCCTGGGCGGCCACTCGCTAGTCACTCTGGCGGTACCACTTGCAGATGTCCCCTGGGTCCTCCTTGGACTCCCTGTCGTCGTGTCCGGGACTGCAGCACTCGCTCCCGAGTTAGGTCCACTGCTCACAGCTTGGGGCTTCCTCCCCGCGTCTCTTGAGCTCTTGAACCGCGTCACTTCATCGGGCACACTACTCATGGGAGAGTCCCCACTCGTCCTCGCTCCTCCTGAACTCCTAAAGTTCCCTCCCGACCTGGGGTAAGGCGAGTGTCTGGGCGGCCCCTCTCTCCTGATATGTAGTGCCTCCTCCAGCATGTCGGCTCGGTCCGCTGCAGCCTTCAGGTCCTTAATACCTGCTTCTCTCACCCTTACTCGCAACTCAGGATGGAGCACCGACATGAACTTCTCCATCACTATCAGTCGTTTGATATCATCCACCGACTCTGCTTCCTCCGCCTTCAACCATCGTAGGAATTTCCGTTCCATATCCCTGGCGGTCTCGGCGTAAGTCTTTCCCGACGCTCTTGTACACTCTCTGAACCGCTTCCGGTACATCTCCGGAGTCAGCCGGAATGAGTGGAGAACCGCATTCTTAATCGCGTCATAACTAGTACACTCCTCTAGGTCCAGCATGTTATAGGCTTCCCGGGCCTCACCAGTCAACCTGCCCTGGACCAGAGCAGCCCAATCATCTTCCGGCCACTCCTTCAGAGTCGCTATCCGTTCAAAGTGTTCGAAGAACGCCTCAGCTTCTTGTGGTTCGAACGTAGGTAAGTCACGTTCCTTTACCTTGAGGTCATCCCGCCGTGCAGGTAGTGAGGGCAGACCACGTTCAACGCGACGCAATTCGACTTCTTTCTTTGCCTTTATCTCCTCCAGTCGCAGTTGTCTCTCTCCTTCTTCTCGCTGCAGCCGAGCTTCTCGCTCCTCTCGCTGCATTTGCGCTTCTCTCTCCTCTCGTCGCAGCTGGGCTTCCAGTTGCATCTTCATTATTTCCAGTTGCAGGCTCCTCTTACTACAGCTGGACCTTCCACTGCTCCCATGTTCACTGTGAATTCTCTCCACACTGGTAGGCGCTTGGGGAGGCCCTAGTCAGGACGGTTCACCTTGCGACGGCTCTCCTCGGGACGGCTCCTCTTGAGATGGCTCCTCTCCCGTGGCTTCCTCTCGAGCTGTGAGCTGTGCCATGATCTCTATCCTTCGCTCCGCTACCTTAGTCGTCCTCAACCTGATCCCAAAGTGGTTTGCCACTTGTTGGAGCTGGGCCTTGGTACACTCTTCCAAAATTCTCTCGTCCCTTGTGTCAATAAATTTCTTTACTTTCTCCTCCTCCATCTCTATATCATTGAGCATACACGACAGCACAGGCAAGTTAGTAGGCACTAATTTCACCGTTTCAGTCCCTTAGCCGGTTGAGTAACAGTACCACCGAATTCACTGGCCACACTGTATTAGTACCCTGGCAACACTTGTCTTGAAATTTGGTCCACACTGTAGCTTGATCCACGCTTCCTGGCGAAGTTCCCAGTTCTTGGCTACTGGGGTTCGAATCCTGGCAAGGTCACCAGTTCCCTTGTCACGTGGGGGTGGGCGGTCCGGGGCTCTGCTAACACTTAACTGCTAGGGGCTCAAAAGGCCCAAATACTCAGCCCCTCCGACTCCCTGGATTGACCGGAGTCTCCTTGGTCACACAAGAGAGGACCAACAATGCCCACCTCTGCAGGTCTTTGCTTCCACCACAAAGGGGTGCCACTGATTCACCCTGGAAGCCCTTCAGTCAAACACGGGGAAACTGCTGTTAACAGTTCCGGCCTAGACCCGTGGGGGAGTGAAGGAAGACTCAGGCTTACCTATAACCATAACCTCCCTGAGTCTTGCCTGCCAGACAAAAAAGGTTGCAGGAACTCCTTTCCCGCCTGTCTTCTCTATCTTCCTCTTAGCAAGGTCGCCAGCTGGGTTATTATATCTGCACCCCAGCAATGCAGTTCAGTGGGTGTATTATATATTGTTTGTAGCCAGAAATGTATGCTCATAGAGAACTATCATAAATGGAGGCACACTCAAACACAGTAATAAAATGTGTGGATTTACTGATGCAAATTACATGAACACACACACACAATCACAAGTAATACATGAATATGGAATATGGATAATGAGTCTGGAGATCGTCAGCCTCTTCTTCCACGACCTCCAACCCTCCTTCAACTGGGCAGAAAGACAGGAGTCTCACACTCTCACAGGAGGGCCTCTTCACCACGTCGGCACCTCTTCTTCACTGTCCGGCCATCCATACACACTGTCCTCTCTGACAGTCCTGGACTCAAGCTGCCTTGCAGCCTATTCTACTATTAAAGTAATCAAGTCTTGCTGCCACATACACAAGTAAATATTGTGGCCTAACTAGCCTACTCATACAAGGGGTAATGGGAGGGAAAATGATCTACCTTACATTCCTGGCTCACGACGCCTGTCCCTCAATGGTGTGAGGTTCCCACGCTTCCTTGGGTCGATCCTTGACGATCCAGGACGTTCCACAGGTCCTCAGGTGTCGTGAAGCCTTCGCGTCGTCGCCGTTCCAATCCCTGAGATTCAGCTGCCCCAATCCTGGTTCATCGATGGGCGCTGAGCTAATCACTATTTTTCCCCACACTCGCCTCTCCCACAAGGCGTTGCTCCTTGTCCTAGGCACGGTGTCGTCCTTCCAAGATTCTCAGTGGATGTGACCCCAGTCACAGCTAGGCCTGCCCGCCCACCTTCCAGACCTCAACGTCCAGCCAGCGGCGCCGCCCAGCGTCGTCGCCGACTATTTTCCAAGTTTGGCACCTCTCTGCTCAATGAACTTGGTTCCTCTTTTGCTTCCCAGAAGCGCAGGGTCTCCAATAACTATGGTGGGCTGCGACGGCTAGTTCAATCCACTGAATAAGGCTTGCAGAGCCTCCAATCCTTGAGAGCAGACCGAGGCGCGTCCTGTCGCTTCCAAGGTCAGAACAACTCTGACGTTGGCGCCGCCCGGGGCACTCGGTGACGTCATGGCGGACCCTGATTTGTCGCCCGCGACCTACGTCGACCAATCCACGATCGGCTAATGTCCCTTCCAAAAGGTCATATCTGCCGTAGGGGATACTGTTTCATTTTATAACAGGGCGCCAATTTTCCTTTATTTACAACTTATAATATAACTTCCTTCCCTTAACTGGCAGCCGGTCTGGTCGCCACATATATCATTAGAATCCCTGAACCTCAGAGAATCAGTAGGGAGAGCTGATATGACTCTTTAAGCCGGCAAACGAAAGAAATAGGAGAGGGCACCGTAACACAAGTAAAGAGTTCGTGGACTGCCCAAGATGAACTGCCTTCCTTGACGCAATTGTCACCTCTGTGAACATAAACATGTCAATAATTAGATGGACAGTACACTGGGTAACCACCCATTCATCGGGGACTTGACATTGTGACTTGTAGTCACAACCTAGATGGCATTGATCTTGATACGCCACTCACCAGGGGCCAGATTTACGAAGGTTTTTCCTCTTAGCTACGAATGTTTTCCTTCTTAGCGCCTTCGTGGCGGCTACGTCGGTATTCAGGTAACTACACCAAGTCGAAAAACCTTCGTAAGTTTGGTCCGGGATCTAAATGTGCTGTCGGGCACTCGTAGCTTTACGTAAACTGGGTATAACTCAATTTTTCTCTACTACATAACACTGGAATCGATTTTAATATAACAAAGATTATTAGTTGGCGAATCTAGTGAAGAGGAGTCCTTCGTGTTAGTTATATATGCATTCTCTGCTTGAAACTTGAAGTAAATATGTCTTTTATGATAGTAGAATTAGTTTTATAATAGCAAGATATTATACCAGTAGTTATTAAGTAAATAAACACTGGTGAACATGAAATATGAGAGAAGGTGATGAGCCCTGCATGATGGGATCATTTACTATCACCAAATGCCTCTGTTCACCTAGTAATCAGTAAGGGGTGTACCTTAGTTATACATACAGTTCTAATTTATTTTGTTTGGTTTTATTTTGAAATTAAATCTGGGTGAGACATAAAATTTATATATTTATTTATTTATTTATTTATGCATATACAAGAATGTACATAAGGAATGTGAGGATACAAATATGGTAATTACAGTCTTGTAAAGCCACTAGCACGCGCAGCGTTTCGGGCAGGTCCTTAATCTAAGAAAATTTTAAGGAGGTAAATACTTGCAAAATTTATAGACAAAAAAATGATAACAGTTACATGAAATGAAAAAAAGAAGATGAGAGAAAATTGTAGGTACAGTATATTAAAGCACATAGGTAGCTAAGATTGATTGCAATGACAGCTTGAATGGTAGTTGACAAAAATTGGTAGGCACAATACAGCAGAAACAATATAAGATTGATTGCAATGACAGCTTGAATGGTAGTTGACAAAAATTGGTAGTCACAATACAGCATATGGCTAGCACATAAAAGAAGACAGCAATGAACACAATGATAAGGTTGTTTGATATTACATAAAAATTAGGAGATTGGGTAACACTAGGTACAGAGCAAATTTAAAGCTCAGTGTAGGAAACAAAGAAGATGAAGTTAAGTACTTTTTGGTTTTGCTTTTAAATAAGGCAAAAGTTTTACAGTTTTTCAATTCACTAGGGAGTGAGTTCCATAGACTAGGTCCTTTAATTTGCATAGAGTGTTTACACAGATTAAGTTTGACCCTGGGGATATCAAGGAGATGTTTATTTCTGGTGTGGTAATAATGGGTCCTATTACATCTGTCCAGGGAGAGTTTCAGAGCATGGTTTGCATTTAAGAACAGGGTTTTGTAAATGTAGTTGACACAAGAGAATGTGTGGAGGGAGTTAATATTTAGCAAGATTTATTTATTTATTTATTTATTTATATATATACAAGAAAGTACATTGGGTTTGTGAGAATACATTGGATAGTACAGTATTTACATTCTTGTAAAGCCACTAGTACGCACAGCGTTTCGGGCAGGTCCTTAATCTAGCAGATAATTTTAAGTAGGTAATTTCAATCAGAATTGATAAATGATAAAGATACATTACAAGAGAAAATGAGATGAGAGAGATAAGTAGGTATATTAAAGCATATTGTTATAAAGCTCTGATTGATTACATTGACAGCTTGATTAGTAATTTAAACAAGGTTAATAGACACCATACAGCAGATTGACAGCACATATAAGACAGCAATGATCACAATGGTAAAGATGTTCAGATTGGGTACATAAAGATTGGGAGACTGGGTAGCAAAAGATACAGATAAACAAGATTTATAAACACCATACAACAGATTGGCAGCACATATAAGAAAACAGCAATGATCACAATGGTAAAGATGTTCAAATTGGGAACATAAAGGTTGGGAGATTGGGTAGCAATTGATACAGTGCAATTTTAAGGCAAAAAGTGAAAAACTATGAAGATGAAATTAGGTACTTTTTAGTATTGATTTTGAATGATGTAAAAGTTGGACAGCTTTTCAATTCAGTAGGGAGTGAGTTCCATAAACTGGGTCCCTTTATTTGCATAGAGTGTTTACACAGATTAAGTTTAACTCTGGGGATATCAAAGAGATATATATTTCTGGTGTAGTGATAATGGGTCCTATTACATCTGTCCAAGAAGAGTTTCAGACAAGGATTTGCATTTAAGAACAGGGTTTTGTAAATGTAGTTGACACAAGAGAATTTGTGGAGTGAGATTATGTTTAGCATGTTTAGGGAGTTAAACAAGGGGGCTGTGTGTTGTCTGAAAGCAGAATTTGATATTATTCTGATAGCAGATTTTTGCTGGGTGATGATGGACTTGAGGTGGTTTGCAGTGGTTGAACCTCATGCACAGATACCATAGTTGAGATAGGGATAGATTAGTGCATAATATATAGAGATGAGAGCAGAGTTAGGAATATAATATCTGATTTTGGAGAGTATACCAACTGTTTTAGAGACTTTCTTAGTTATGTGTTGTATGTGGGTACTGAAGTTGAGTCTCTTGTCTAGGAATATGCCAAGAAACTTTCCATCATTTTTATTGCTAATGTTTACATTGTCAATCTGAAGTTGAATTGCATTTGTAGATTTGCTTCCGAATAGGATGTAGTAGGTCTTTTCTATGTTAAGTGTTAGTTTGTTGGTTGACATCCATAAGTGGACTTTTTTTAGCTCATTATTAACAACACCATTTAGTGTATGTGGGTTGGGGTTGGAGTAGATGAGGGTAGTATCATCAGCAAACAAAATAGGTTTCAGAATGTTAGAGACATTAGGCAGATCATTAATGTATATAAGAAAAAGAAGAGGTCCCAAGATGCTGCCCTGTGGCACTCCAATAGTTATTGGTAGAATGGGAGAGATTATATTATTGATGGCTACACATTGGTGTCTATCACTAAGATAGGATTGGATATAGTCCAGTGCATGGCCTCGGATTCCATAATGATGGAGTTTACTTAAGAGGTAATCGTGATTAACAGTATCAAAGGCCTTTCTCAGGTCAATGAAGAGTCCAATTGGAAACTCATTTTTGTCAAGAGCTGAGTATATTATATCAAGGAGACTAATAATTGCATCGTTGGTACTCTTTTGAGAGCGGAAGCCAAACTGACAGGGGCTAAGAATGTCGAATTTTACGAGATAGGAGTAGAGCTGTTTATAGATAATTTTTTCAAATATTTTTGATAGTATGGGCAGGTTCGATATTGGTCTATAGTTGTTTATGTCTGACGGATTACCTCCTTTATGAACTGGCGTTACTCTTGCTTTTTTAAGGATATCAGGGAAGGTATGACACTCAAGGGATTTGTTGAATAGCAGAGCTATAGGTGGCGCAAGGGCATGGGAGGCGCTCTTGTATACAATGGATGGGATTTCACTGATGTTCCCAGCTTTGGTTTTTAGTGAGTGTATGATGGACACAACATCTGACGGGCTGACTGGTGAGAGGAGAAAAGAGTTTGGATAGCTGCCTGAGAGATATGTGTTGATATGTGTCTGAGTCTGTGGGATTTTACTTGCAAGGTTAGCACCAATCGATGAAAAGAAGCTATTAAATTCATTCGCCATTTCTAAGTCAGATGACAGTGTAAGGCCATCCTTAGAGAGTGTTATCTGGTTGTGGGAGTGTTGTTTAGTTCCCAGGATGTTAGAGATGGTATTCCATGTTCTTTTCATGTTGCCTTTTGCTTCTTTGAATCTAGTCTCATAATATGAAAGTTTTGCTTTTCTTATGATACTGGTAAGCACTGACGAGTACCTCTTAACTACTTCCACTGAAACTAGGCCACTCCTAAATTTCTTTTCGTATTCATGTTTTTTGTTGATTGATTTAATTATGCCACTTGTGAGCCACGGGTTATTTTTTCTTTTATCAGTTACTTGTTTGGTAAGGAGGGGACAGTGAGTGTTGTAGAGGCTTAGAGTTTTGGAGAGAAAGAAGTTAGTTGATGAGTTTATATCCTGTGAATTTTTAAATTCAGATTCCCAGTTAATATTGTGGAGTGCATTAGAGAGATTGCCTAAAGCTGATTCACTATGTAGCCTGAATGAAAGTTTTTGGGTTTCTGGTGGTGATGTGTCAATGTTTGCTATGAGGAAAGTAGGATAGTGGTCAGTTGTTCTGTCATAAATTACCCCAGATGTAAGGGGAGCTGTTATATTAGTCCATAGGTGATCCAGGGTAGTGGCAGATGTTTGAGTGACTCGGGTGGGCTTGGTGATTGTGGGGATTAACATACAGGAGTGCATGCTGTTACGGAAATAGTCAACTTGAGGGTTTTTTTGAAGACCCAGGTCAATATTGAAATCACCTCCCAGAATGATGTGATTTTTGTTGAGATTGTTATTTATGATAAGATTCCTTACATTGTCAGAGAATAAAGCTATGTTGGTATTAGGAAATCTATAGATGGCACCAATTATCAGGGAGGATTTAAGGGATTTACTGGAGAACTTGGCAAAGGTATATTCACAATAGTCGTCTCTATCACTAATGACACTATTGCAAGTGAAGGTATCTTTGTAATATATTGCTGTACCGCCACCTTTTTTATTAGGCCTGCAGTTATGAATGGCTTTATAACCAGCTAAATTGTAGAGTTGGGTATAGTCATTACTTAGCCAAGTTTCTGTTAAAATGATGAAAGATAATTTAGTACCTAGTGCTGTAAGAAGTGCATTTATATCATCAAAATGTTTACCAAGTGACCTAACATTTTGGTTGTAAACTGATAAGCAGGTGCTATTTAGGAGTTTGTTTTTTGCAAGATTTGCTGTGTAATACCTGCAATAATGATGATCAATGTGATGATTTGTGTGGATATGGGACAGAAGATTTCGATCTGGATCAATATCAGTAAGCATATAGATAAGATAATGTCACGATACCATAAGATAAGAAATTTCAGGAACAGATGAAAACTAAATCTGCTGTAAAATAGAAAGTTATTATAGCAAAACACAGCAATATAATAATATAACAATACAATAAGAGCTTACAAAGTATTGAGTCTGCTAAAATTAGAGAATAATTATGGCAAAACACAACAATAAATGCAAGTAAACAAAAGAATTGAAACGATTAGAGGTAGAATAAAAGTCACTAGATAGCCATGGAGGATACACAAGTTTGGTGGAGAGAACAAAAAAATCAGTAGAGACTGTCAAGATGAATATATAACAAAAAAAATTGACAAATGATAATTGTAAAGTAAAATAATCTTAAAGATAATAAATTTTAATTAGCTTAGTTTTTTAACCTATAATTAGAATGAACTTAATTAAAAGAACAAAATGAGATCAATAATTGATTTCAATAAATGACATAGATCAATACAATTAAATTTACAATTTAAATGGAATAGGGTAAGATTAAATTTAAGAGTAAAATTTTACAATGAAACTGAGGTAGATGCTTGCATAAGTGCATGGAGACTTGATGGATTATTTAGGAAATTATATGAATGAGAGAACATTAGGTAAATGGTAAGGGAGAGACAGCACCTTAGACAAAGTTAGATTAAGTTAGGTTAGGCTCAGGCACTGAAAGAGTTATTTTAAGTACTGGCATTGGTCGGGTTCAGGTTTTCAGATATACCACAATCACTAAAGAAGGCCAGTAGTTGTTGGTCACATTTTATTTCATATCTTTTTCCTGTACTTTCCTTCTTCGCAAAAATCGTTCCATTCCTAGTGTAGCACTGCTTGATAACACCAGGGTTTTGTTTGCGAATTTGACGCAGCCTGTAGAGGAGGGATCCACGCTGCTTTGTAAGACACTCATTTATATAGAGGTTGGTTTTATACTTTGCAGCTTATTAGGGATTTAAACAAGGGAGCTGAGTGTTGTCTGAAAGCTGAGTTAGTTATTATTCTGATAGCAGATTTTTGCTGTGTGATGATGGGCTTAAGGTGGTTTGCAGTGGTAGACCCCCATGCACAGATACCATAATTAATATAGGGGTAGATTAGTGCATAATATAGTGAGAGGAGAGCAGAGTTAGGAACATAATATCTGATTTTGGAGAGTATACCAACTGTCTTAGAGACTTTCTTAGTTATGTGTTGAATGTGAGTGCTGAAGTTGAGTCTCTTGTCTAGGAATAGACCAAGAAACTTGCCATCATTTTTATTACTGACGTTAATGTTGTCTATCTGTAGCTGAATTGCATTTGATGATTTGCTTCCAAATAAGATGTAGTAAGTCTTTTCGATGTTTAATGTTAGTTTGTTCGTTGACATCCATAAGTGGACTTTTTTTAATTCATTATTCACAACATTATTTAGTGTATGTGGGTTGAGGTTTGAATAGATAAGGGTAGTATCGTCAGCAAACAAGAAAAGAAAAAGAAAAATATCCTGCACAAATGATGTTAAGTTAGGGTAAAAACTTCTCATTGAATACTTAAACCTATAATTATGACTATATGGACTATTAAAGAAGAGAGAGGGAAGTATGGGTTCAAGACCTCTTCCTGTTACACAATTTGGGTGTGTGGAACCAGTAATTTTCAAACGAAGGCACCATGCCGGAAAGGCTATGTAGCAGTAAGGCAGTGAGGTGAGGCAGCTACTACTGTATAGTACATCTTTTTGTACTATTCAGTACAGTATATCCAAAGAAGTGAAAAATTGAGACATAATGCACAATTTAATGAATGATTCAAAAGAAATATGACTACTGTATTACATATCAACATGAGATCTTAATGATCCATGGTTAACATGATTTAATAAGGATAATATTGGTAATAACACAAACTATAATTTAAAATCTTTATTACTGATATTTTTGTATTAAGAAGCTTGGGTATAATAGCAATGTGCTGCTACCCTATTCTATATGGAAGATTACACAGTGTAGATAAAAAAACTAGCTATAAGTTCATCTAATACTCCCATCTCACAGGATGGTTAGTCATACATGGAATCAGGGGAGGAAATACCTGCCTCAATACAAAAACAAATCAACTCTGACTAAACAATAGCTTCACCATTTTCACAAGAGGTAAGCACTGAATCATGGAAACATTATATTATAACTACTCTTACTAGTTTCTACAAGACTCCTCTCAAACAATGTATTTTTTCAACATGCTTAGGTATACACAGCAATGTGCTGCTTCCCTATTCTGTATGAAGGATCACACAGTGTAGATCAAAAACCAGCTACAAGCTCATCCAACATCCTCACCTCACAGGATGGCCAGTCATACATGGAAACAGGAGAGAACAAAATACTTAGGTTGATCTATTAGCCTCTACTGCCAAAATCTGGGTACAGCACAAAAATATCTTCCAATATTCCTGAGTGTATGATGTAATTACAGAGCTCAAAGTGCCTCATACCATTTGGTATGAAGTCACTGATAACAGGGCAATCACAGATATAGTGTTGGAGAGTATGTCCTCTCAAGTAGGACTGAAAACAGATGTTTTTTTTTACCCAGATGGATAAAACCCATGGAACTGCCTACCCGCTGGTCGTACCTGCCAAAATTCAGCTAGAAAATATCATTAAGACAAGTGACGGGACTTAACAAGCCCCTGGTTTTTTGTCCTCGTCGAGGCCACTATATAGTTAGTGGCCCTTGGGTAAATTTAGGTACATAAATACGTAAATAGATACCATCGCTTCTCAAATCTTGGGAGCGACAAGGGGAGCTATACACTATCTCTTAGAATTACGTGGGTAAACAAAAAATGTAACATATTTGTATACTACGATGTCGGTGCTGACTGTACAAGTTGAAAAAACATTGTTTTACTTCGAAATATATTTTTTTATAAGAAAATTGGACGTAAATATGTTGCAAGTGGTCACGGATAAGCTCCGATATGGCAGCGTCGTGATTGGCTACAGCTGTAAGATGAAAAATGTTACCTTCTCTCTGATTGGCTAAACTAAAAACCTAGTGACATCTAGCGAGACCTAAATGGACTACTTAGAAATCTTCGTAAGTTTACTTCTCTGAATCGCTCTTTGGCGCGTTCTTAGCGGGCACTTATAGGAACCTTCGGAGCAAACCTACTTACGAAGAAATACATGGAGCTTCGTGAATCTAGGTCCAGAGGTCATCCACATCGACCTCTCATTCTTACTGTGGCAGGAAACCAGAGCCATTCGCTGATACCACGCCACCACCAACAGATGGGGTTGTGTTCATAGCACCCAATACTAGGGAAGTTGGAGTGCAGACCCATAGATAGCGTTGAAATTGCCACTCCACACTCCGACGACGGTGTCGATATCTTAATAGTTGTTAAGACGGCCCTGAGGATCACAGGACTAACAGCACTGCAAACCATGCATGACAGGGCGGATCTCGTTGAAACTTAAATACTGAATAATTCGGAGGATGTTGATCCGGAAAAATTCTTCAGAAGGTCAGATGTAACACAATCAAGGAACAACGGTTTCAAGCTCAACAAACCACAATGTAGGATTGAGAACAAGGGATGCTTTTTTCACCCACAGAGCTAGAAACCCATGGAACCGCCTACCCGCCGAAGCCGTAAATGCCATAACTCAGTTAAATTTTAAAGTAAAGTTTTCAACCAGCAATATTCGCACCTAGGATATACCTCATTGGTTACTATAGGAAAACAATAGGTGTAACTATTGCTTACAATAGGACAGAAAACAAGAGATACTTTTTCACAAACCCGTCGAACCGCCTTCCTGTCGAAACGGTAATAACGCCAAAACTCTGTTGGGTTTTAAAATACAGACAGAAAAGATCATCCAGGCAAATAGGAGGACCTTTGACAAGCCGCCAGCTTCTTGTCCTCGTCGTGTCCACTAGTATTAGTGGCCCTCAGGTAAATTCAGGTAAATACTTGCACTGCACAAAACTCCTTGATTTTTAAGTACAATTGGAAAAGTTCAAGCCAAATGGAGGGACCTTCGACAAGCCGCCGGCTTTCTGTCCTCATCGCGGACACTAGTGTTAGTGGCCCATCAGGTAAATTTACAATAAGAGTGGCATTTTTCGGTCAATTAAAAGCCATTTGGGAACTCATTTTTCTCAAGGCTAAGCCAAGCTAACTAATAATGGCATCATTAGTAAAATTGCCTTCTTTTGATAATATATGTTGGTTTGATATTGGTCTATAATTGTTTATGTCCGTCGTATAACACGTCTGCTTGCCTGTTTGCATTCCTACTGCCTTTTGGCCGCCTTCTTTAGTTACCGCTTGAATTAAGATAAGAAAATATTTTAAACTACAGAAAATATTTAAAGGGGCAAACTTAAGTAAAATTAATAATATTGAGTAATAATACTAATCAAATCAATGAAATCAAATCAAATGTTTATTCAGGTAAAGTACATACATACAAGGTGAGATACAAACATTGATGGATTTATAAATACAGCTAGTATATACAAAGCCTATTAAGCCACTATTACGCATACCCAGGTTTGTATTCCTCAATTATCTTTGGCAGGTGGAGTCCGGATTTCTTGGCATTCACAGTTTCAATCAATCTGTTTACCTTTGTTTTCAATTCCGGACTCCACTTGCCAAAGATAATTGGGGAATACAAACCTGGGTATGCATATGGAAATGTGAAGACACACAAGCCTGGAAACCCACTTCGGCCAATCATCAGCCAGATACCCACACCCACGTACAGACTGGCGAAGCAACTCAACAGCTTGCTGACTCCTTATGTACCTTGTGCTTTCAGCCTGAAGTCTCCAAAGGAATTTGTTGAATTACTGCGGGGAACATGGGCCACAGGGATAAGAGCCTCGTTGGTCGTAGAATCACTGTTTACCAGCGTATCTGTGGATGAAACAATCGGGATGATAGCGGACAGAGTGTATCGTGATCCGTCCTGTACTCCTCTTGACATACCAGAAACCATTCTAAGGAAACTACTCCAAGCTTGTACTAAAGAGGCACCCTTCTTGAGCCCTGATGGGCACAGGTATCAGCAAGTAGATGGGGTCGCCATGGGTTCTCCCTTAGGTGTCCTGTTTCCGAACTTCTACATGGGTTCTGTGGTGTTTGTGTGTTGCTGAGGAAGTGTTGGTTGTAGGGTTGATATAGAGCCATTGCTTGGTTACTGACTTTAATACTCATAAACGATTACATGACTAGTAGCTACCAAGCCTGGAGGCGTCCTGTACGCTCTTGTTTACCTCTCTCTGCTAGCGTCTGAGCCGCAGCACATACAAACGGATGGTACCGTTTTCTATGAACATAACATCCCTCCTTTTCTTTAAAAAGAATGAATACAGGATGTCTACCATGCTTGTAGCACAAAGCAAAGTTATTAACACAAAGTAAGTTATTACCATATCAAGAGATACTGCATACATTTAACATTAATTAAGCACACAAAGAATTTAAACAACTTAATCTTTACCACACAAGATTTCAATGTTAAAAATACAAATGCAATGTTAAACAAAAATGAAAGAAACTGTAATACAAAGTTACAAAATATTGAATGAGAGATCTACATTACTCAAACAATATTAAATTTAGTTTAGCATAATAAGTAAATACTTTGCATTACATAGGAACACAATTAATCATTTAATCACGTAGGGTGTTTAACATGACGTTTAGGACGAGAGTCCTTAAATACAAGAATATCCCTTGATGAATTGTTTGTCGGGTTATAACTCATTTTTTCTTTTTCCTTTGTACGACTTTGCACTTCATAATTTTCTACACTAGTTGGAATCACTTTGAAATAAGCCATATTACGTGTTATACTATGATCTCTATTACTCGCTCTTACCATAGTTCCTTTTACACTAATCAATTTATATGGTTTTGTATCATACGGCATATCTAGCTTTCCCTCTTTTTTCTTTTTAACTAGAACAGTGTCTCCAACCTTTATGAATTGTTCCTTTGCATGTTGATCATGAGCAATTTTCATTTTGCCCTTGGCAAGCGCATCCTTCTGAGCGAGACGTTTATCCGTTACCTTGGCTGGCATGACAGGTAGTGCGATCCTCTTAGGACGTCCAAATAAAAATTCACCAAGCGACTTGCCCAGTGTTCCATGTGGTGTTGCACGACAAAAGCATACATAACTTGTTTTCAGGATCGTCCTTCGGCATGAGCACCGCGTACCGCTTTCATGAGAGGTTGCATGAATCTCTCGACTTCTCCATTTGCTTGAGGATGTAGTGGCATCACACGGCGGTGTTTGAATCCAATATGCTCAGCAAAGTTGACGAAGTCTTGTCCATTGAATGGCGGTCCATTGTCCGTCTTGACAACTTCAGGAATGCCAAAGTTTGAAAAGATCTTGTCGAGTTTCGGGATGACAGCCTTTGTAGATGTGGAAGTGATGATTTCTACTTCTGGATAACGTGAGTGATCATCAATGACTACCATCAAGTACTCTCCAGTTGGTAGTGGTCCGCAGAAGTCCATCGATACTTCCGTCCATGGTGCAGCAGGTAGTGGTGAAGGTTGTAGAGGTGTTGGTCTTGAAGTATCCACTGCAGCTTGGCAAGGGACACAGGCATCATGCATGTCCTTTGCTTGACGATCAATGCCAGGAAACCACACCTTTTCTCGTAGCAGCTGTTTGGTCCTAACAAGACCTTGGTGTCCTTGATGTGCAAGCTTCAGAGCACGTTGCTGGAGAACAGCCGGAATGACAATACGAGTACCTCGCAGCACGGTGTCGTGTTGTTGCGTAACACTTAATTCTGTCTGGATGCGTTCAAGTGCTTTGAATGCATCTTGGTCAACTCCTGAGGGTGGGATGCGCGGAAACTTTTTCTTAGTCAATGCATCCACTGTTGCTTGCAGAGTTGGGTACTCTAGGGTTGCAGTACGATTTCATCAAGAGTGAGAGCCTTAGGGACTGCATCACAGGTTACAGAGTGTACATATTCCTCGGCAACTTGAATTACATCTGGGTTGATGTGCAGATGAACTTTGCTTTCAGTAGAACAATGCATTAGTTCAAATCGATCAAAAAATTCAGCAACAATACCAACAACATTGTTTGCAGATTCCACTGCTAGTGTAATTGGCCTGTTATGTTGGACATTGTCTTCTGTGTTTGCCTAGTAAGGACAAGACAAGAACACATCGATGCCAACACAGAAGACAATGTCCAACATAACAGGCCATTTACACTGGACTAATCTTTGTGTTTAGATAGGAGATGCCTCGTATGGGCCAATAAGCCTTCTGCAGCCCCTATGTTTATCCCTTATGTATCCCCCCATGTTTTCACCTTCATTGTATTATCACCTGACCTAATGCGGGTATAAAATCAACTAGTATTGTAAGATCTGTTCACTTGAGAATGAACCATGGAGGTTCGAAACGTCGTGCAAATTATACAAATAAGTGTAATACACTCTATAAGTAAATCACTTCTTTTCTTCACCTTAAAAGTACGAAAATGAGTTTTGGAGAACTCCTATTTCAATTAAGCCCTGATGCTAAGAAAATAGTTAGAGGGATAGAAGCCCTAAACCAGAAAATAATAAATACAGAATATGCGGTCATATTCAATGAAACATATATATATATATATATATATATATATATATATATATATATATATATATATATATATATATATATATATATATATATATATATATATATATATATATATATATATATATATATATATATATATATATATATATATATATGTCGTACCTAGTAGCCAGAACGCACTTCTCTGCCTACTATGCAAGCCCCGATTTGCCTAATAAGCCAAGTTTTCATGAATTAATTGTTTTTCGACTACCTAACCTAACCTAACCTACCTTTTTCGGCTACCTAACCTACCTAACCTAACCTAACCTACCTTTTTCGGCTACCTAACCTAACCTAACCTATAAAGATAGGTTAGGTTAGGTTAGGTAGGGTTGGTTAGGTTCGGTCATATATCTACGTTAATTTTAACTCCAATAAAACAAAATTGACCTCATACATAATGAAATGGGTAGCTTTATCATTTCATCAGAAAAACATTAGAGAAAATTTATTATTTCAGGAAAACTTGGCTTATTAGGCAAATCGGGCCTTGCATAGTAGGCCGAGAAGTGCGTTCTGGCTACTAGGTACGATATATATATATATATATATATATATATATATATATATATATATATATATATATATATATATATATATATATATATATATATATATATATATATACATATATATATATATATATGCAATTGACGATCACAAAACACTGATCATTTTATGCGGAAAATCCACAGAGAAATATGAAATGAGGTGAACGTTTCGGCTTGTTAAAGCCTTTGTCAACACCAGACTGACTAAAGGAGAAGGGAGAGGGGGGAGGATATATAGGCCGACACCTGACCAACCCATCCCTAGGGAAAGAATTAACCAGAAACAGGTATAGCTGAGCTTAGAATGGTCAAAGAGGATTAAGCGGTCAGAGGTTAATCTTTCATCCTTATTCTCTGACCGCTTATTCCTCTTTGACCATTCTAAGCTCAGCTATACCTGTTTCTGGTTAATTCTTTCCGTAGGGATGGGTTGGTCAGGTGTCGGCCTATATATCCTCCCCCTTCTCCCTTCTCCTTTAGTCAGTCTGGTGTTGACAAAGGCTTTAACAAGCCGAAACGTATATATATATATATATATATATATATATATATATATATATATATATATATATATATATATATATATATATATATATATATATATATATATATATATATATATATATATATGTATATATATATGTCGTACCTAATAGCCAGAACGCACTTCTCAGCCTACTATTCAAGGCCCGATTTGCCTAATAAGCCAAGTTTTCATGAATTAATGTTTTTTCGTCTACCTAACCTAACCTAACCTTGCTTTTTTTGGCTACCTAACCTAACCTTATCTACAAATATTGGTTAGGTTAGGTTAGGTAGGGTTGGTTAGGTTCGGTCATATATCTACGTTAATTTTAACTCCAATAAAAAAAAATTGACCTCATACATAGAGAAAAGGGTTGCTTTATCATTTCATAAGAAAAAAATTATAGTAAATATATTAATTCAGGAAAACTTGGCTTATTAGGCAAATCGGGCCTTGAATAGTAGGCTGAGAAGTGAGTTCTGGCTACTAGGTACGACATATATATATATATATATATATATATATATATATATATATATATATATAACTGAAAACTCACACCCCAGAAGTGACTCGAACCCATACTCCCAGAAGCAACGCAACTGGTATGTACAAGACGCCTTAATCCACTTGACCATCACGACCGGACATAATGAGGTGATAGCCGAGGCTATATGAACCACCCCACCGCCGGCACTCGGATAGTTATCTTGGGCATAGCATTTTACCAAATCACCTCATTCTTTGGGGCACACGTGAGGAACACAAATGCGAACAAGCCTGAATGGTCCCCAGGACATATGCAACTGAAAACTCACACCCCAGAAGTGACTCGAACCCATACTCCCAGAAGCAACGCAACTGGTATGTACAAGACGCCTTAATCCACTTGACCATCACGACCGGACATAATGAGGTGATAGCCGAGGCTATATGAACCACCCCACCGCCGGCACTCGGATAGTTATCTTGGGCATAGCATTTTACCAAATCACCTCATTCTTTGGGGCACACGTGAGGAACACAAATGCGAACAAGCCTGAATGGTCCCCAGGACATATGCAACTGAAAACTCACACCCCAGAAGTGACTCGAACCCATACTCCCAGAAGCAACGCAACTGGTATGTACAAGACGCCTTAATCCACTTGACCATCACGACCGGACATAATGAGGTGATAGCCGAGGCTATATGAACCACCCCACCGCCGGCACTCGGATAGTTATCTTGGGCATAGCATTTTACCAAATCACCTCATTCTTTGGGGCACACGTGAGGAACACAAATGCGAACAAGCCTGAATGGTCCCCAGGACATATGCAACTGAAAACTCACACCCCAGAAGTGACTCGAACCCATACTCCCAGAAGCAACGCAACTGGTATGTACAAGACGCCTTAATCCACTTGACCATCACGACCGGACATAATGAGGTGATAGCCGAGGCTATATGAACCACCCCACCGCCGGCACTCGGATAGTTATCTTGGGCATAGCATTTTACCAAATCACCTCATTCTTTGGGGCACACGTGAGGAACACAAATGCGAACAAGCCTGAATGGTCCCCAGGACATATGCAACTGAAAACTCACACCCCAGAAGTGACTCGAACCCATACTCCCAGAAGCAACGCAACTGGTATGTACAAGACGCCTTAATCCACTTGACCATCACGACCGGACATAATGAGGTGATAGCCGAGGCTATATGAACCACCCCACCGCCGGCACTCGGATAGTTATCTTGGGCATAGCATTTTACCAAATCACCTCATTCTTTGGGGCACACGTGAGGAACACAAATGCGAACAAGCCTGAATGGTCCCCAGGACATATGCAACTGAAAACTCACACCCCAGAAGTGACTCGAACCCATACTCCCAGAAGCAACGCAACTGGTATGTACAAGACGCCTTAATCCACTTGACCATCACGACCGGACATAATGAGGTGATAGCCGAGGCTATATGAACCACCCCACCGCCGGCACTCGGATAGTTATCTTGGGCATAGCATTTTACCAAATCACCTCATTCTTTGGGGCACACGTGAGGAACACAAATGCGAACAAGCCTGAATGGTCCCCAGGACATATGCAACTGAAAACTCACACCCCAGAAGTGACTCGAACCCATACTCCCAGAAGCAACGCAACTGGTATGTACAAGACGCCTTAATCCACTTGACCATCACGACCGGACATAATGAGGTGATAGCCGAGGCTATATGAACCACCCCACCGCCGGCACTCAGATAGTTATCTTGGGCATAGCATTTTACCAAATCACCTCATTCTTTGGGGCACACGTGAGGAACACAAATGCGAACAAGCCTGAATGGTCCCCAGGACATATGCAACTGAAAACTCACACCCCAGAAGTGACTCGAACCCATACTCCCAGAAGCAACGCAACTGGTATGTACAAGACGCCTTAATCCACTTGACCATCACGACCGGACATAATGAGGTGATAGCCGAGGCTATATGAACCACCCCACCGCCGGCACTCGGATAGTTATCTTGGGCATAGCATTTTACCAAATCACCTCATTCTTTGGGGCACACGTGAGGAACACAAATGCGAACAAGCCTGAATGGTCCCCAGGACATATGCAACTGAAAACTCACACCCCAGAAGTGACTCGAACCCATACTCCCAGAAGCAACGCAACTGGTATGTACAAGACGCCTTAATCCACTTGACCATCACGACCGGACATAATGAGGTGATAGCCGAGGCTATATGAACCACCCCACCGCCGGCACTCGGATAGTTATCTTGGGCATAGCATTTTACCAAATCACCTCATTCTTTGGGGCAAGAATGAGGTGATTGAGAATAGGTAGTCGAAAAACAATTAATTCATGAAAACTTGGCTTATTAGGCAAATCGGGCCTTGCATAGTAGGCTGATAAGCGAGTTCTGGCTACTAGGTACGACATATATATATATATATATATATATATATATATATATATATATATATATATATATATGTCGTACCTAGTAGCCAGAACGCACTTCTTTGCCTACTATGCAAGGCCAGATTTGCCTAATAAGCCAAGTTTTCCTGAAATAATATATTTTCTCTAATTTTTTTCTTATGAAATGATAAAGCTACCCATTTCATTATGTATGAGGTTATTTTTTTTTTATTGGAGTTAAAATTAATGTAGATATATGACCGAACCTAACCAACCCTACCTAACCTAACCTAACCTATCTTTATAGGTTAGGTTGGGTTAGGTAGCCGAAAAAGTTAGGTTAGGTTAGGTTAGGTAGGTTAGGTAGTCGAAAAAACGATTAATTCATGAAAACTTGGCTTATTAGGCAAATTGAGCCTTGCATAGTAGGCTGAGAAGTGCGTTCTGGCTACTAGGTACGACATATATATATATATATATATATATATATATATATATATATATATATATATATATATATATATATTTATATATTATTAAATATGACCGAAAAAGTAAGATTAATAATTCTAACATACATACATATATATGTATATATATATATATATATATATATATATATATATATATATATATATATATATATATATATATATATATATATATATATATATATATATATATATATATATGTTTCATTGAATATGACCGCATATTCTGTATTTATTATTTTCTGGTTTAGGGCTTCTATCCCTCTAACTATTTTCTTAGCATCAGGGCTTAATTGGAATAGGAGTTCTCCAAAACTCATTTTCGTACTTTTAAGGTGAAGAAAAGAAGTGATTTACTATAGAGTGTATTACACTTATTTGTATAATTTGCACGACGTTTCGAACCTCCATGGTTCATTCTCAAGTGAACAGATCTTACAATACTAGTTGATTTTATACCCGCATTAGGTCAGGTGATAATACAATGAAGGTGAAAAACATGGGGGGATACATAAGGGATAAACATAGGGGCTGCAGAAGGCTTATTGGCCCATACGAGGCATCTCCTATCTAAACACAAAGATTAATCCAGTGTAATTGGCCTGTTATGTTGGACATTGTCTTCTGTGTAGGCATCGATATGTTCTTGTCTTGTCCTTACTCTCATGGTGGGTAGAGTAAATAGTTCCGTGATTTGGGTGTTCATGGTAGGTCGCTCTATTCTTATGTGAATTGCCTCAAGAATTTGTAATCTTCTTGAATCTTGGGTTTTGTCTATTATGCAAGTATTCTTGTTCAACATTTCTCTTGTTAGAGTAATGTCATGGGCTTGTCTCATGTGATTCCTAGGGGCACCAGATTGAAGATGGCATGTCAAACGCCTCGTCAGCTTGGTCGACGTCATACCTATGTACTTACATTGAAGGTTACATCCTTCGTGGGGGCAAGTGTACATGTATACAACGCTTGACTGCTGTAGAGGGTTCTCCGTCGGCTTCGGGCTGTTTTTGATAAGGAGTTCGGAAGTCTTCTTGGTTTTGTAGAATATTATCAGGTTTATGTTTTGGTTAGGAGTAGTGCTTTTTACTCCTTTACGGATTATTTCTTTCATTATTCTTTCCTCTTTTATATGTGCATGGTTGATTTGTAATATAATTTTATTGGGGGTGTTGTGGTTTCTGTTCTAGGTTCTGAATTATACCAACGGTCCAAGTGTCTTCTTATAGCAGCGTTTATTTCCGCGTTGCTATATCCGTTGTTCACCAATACCTGAGTTACTCTTTCAAACTCTCTACTCACGTTGCTCCATTCAGAGCAGTGGGTAAGCGCTCGACGAATATAAGCATTGAGAACACTGGCTTTGTATCTTTGGGGGCACTCACTTCTACCGTTCAGGCATAATCCTATGTTGGTGGGCTTGGTATATACGTTGGTGCTTAAAGAGGTTCCTGTTTTTGTTATTAGTACATCCAAGAATGGCAGACTGTTATTTTCACTATTTTCATGTGTAAATCGGAGTACTGACTCTCTCTCTAGGTGTCTTTTTAGGTCAATTAGTTCATCTGAGTCTTTTACTATTACGAATATGTCATCTACATAACGGCAGTATACAGTTGGTTTTTGTCTGCTACTGAAGACCCTATCTTCGATGGTTCCCATATAAAAATTAGCAAATAAAACTCCTAAGGGGGAGCCCATTGCTACTCCGTCTATTTGTAAATACATGTCTCCTTGTGGACTGATGAAAGGGGCTTCCTTTGTACATGCTTCGAGAAGACTTTTCAAGTGTGGCTCAGGTATGTCTAATTTGGGGGTGCTCTCGTCTCTGTATACTCTGTCCAGTATCATTCCTATGGTTGTGTCGACTGGGACGTTGGTAAAAAGGGATTCAACGTCCAGGGAAGCGATGATTCCATCGGGCTGGGTAGATTTGATCAATTCTAGGAAATCTGCTGATGATTGTAGACTAAACTTACTCGGAGTGTATGGAGTTAGGAGTTCATTGAGTTTCTTTGCCAGGTGATAAGTTGGGGTTGGTATTTGGCTGATTATAGGGCGTAGTGGGTTACCTGGTTTATGCGTCTTAACATTGCCGTAGGCATATCCTAAGCCATAGTCGCCTTGAAGTTTATTGAAATGCACACTACCTTTCTTTGCGTTGATTGCTGTAATTGTTTTGTTTACTTTCCGCTTAAGGTCTTCTACGGGGTTCCTCGTGATTCGTTGAAATTTGGAGTCGTCACTTAGGATGTCGCTAATTTTGTTCATGTATTCATGGGTAGGAATCAATACATATGCTGCTGTTTTGTCGGCTTTTCTTATTGTTACGTCTTTCAGATTTTTTAGTTGTTTCGCTGCTTCTTTGAGTCGTGGGGTTAAGATTGTAGATGAATATGTTCCTCGTTTTTTCCCTGCTTCTGCAAGTAGTTCAGCTTGAAGTGTGTCAGTGGTGATGACTTTTTTGTTGTCTTCTAGCTTATGGATATCGTCCAGAAGCATTTCGATTTCCAGGCGTTTTTGATGCATCTTTGGTTTAGATAAGAATTGACAATTTAGACCAAGATTTAAGAGGTCTCGTTGGTCCTGGGTAAGATCATAAGAAGTCAGGTTAAAGTAGCCATCTTTAGGACGAGGGATTTTTAGCTGTCCACCGTTTAGGGATGTTAACTTACGGAGTGTCTTTGTTTCTACAAGAGTTTTATGTTGTTGTTTCAGGTTAAATAGTTCACTGTTGATGGTTTGCTTGAGTTGGATAGGGATGTCGTACTGGGTCCATTTGTTTAACAGATGCTCCGCCTGCTCTATAAAGGTTTGGAGGGCTTCCTTCTTCTTGTTTAGTTGATGCCGAATGAGCTCTTGCCTATACCTATAGGTAAACTCTGTATTGCGGACTGCTGGGTCATGTGGGTTTATATTGGTGTATACTGGCAGCAGGTTTTCTTTCAAACATGTTTCATTGAATATGACCGCATATTCTGTATTTATTATTTTCTGGTTTAGGGCTTCTATCCCTCTAACTATTTTCTTAGCATCAGGGCTTAATTGGAATAGGAGTTCTCCAAAACTCATTTTCGTACTTTTAAGGTGAAGAAAAGAAGTGATTTACTATAGAGTGTATTACACTTATTTGTATAATTTGCACGACGTTTCGAACCTCCATGGTTCATTCTCAAGTGAACAGATCTTACAAAACTAGTTGATTTTATACCCGCATTAGGTCAGGTGATAATACAATGAAGGTGAAAAACATGGGGGGATACATAAGGGATAAACATAGGGGCTGCAGAAGGCTTATTGGCCCATACGAGGCATCTCCTATCTAAACACAAAGATTAATCCAGTGTAATTGGCCTGTTATGTTGGACATTGTCTTCTGTGTAGGCATCGATATGTTCTTGTCTTGTCCTTACTCTCATGGTGGGTAGAGTAAATAGTTCCGTGATTTGGGTGTTCATGGTAGGTCGCTCTATTCTTATGTGAATTGCCTCAAGAATTTGTAATCTTCTTGAATCTTGGGTTTTGTCTATTATGCAAGTATTCTTGTTCAACATTTCTCTTGTTAGAGTAATGTCATGGGCTTGTCTCATGTGATTCCTAGGGGCACCAGATTGAAGATGGCATGTCAAACGCCTCGTCAGCTTGGTCGACGTCATACCTATGTACTTACATTGAAGGTTACATCCTTCGTGGGGGCAAGTGTACATGTATACAACGCTTGACTGCTGTAGAGGGTTCTCCGTCGGCTTCGGGCTGTTTTTGATAAGGAGTTCGGAAGTCTTCTTGGTTTTGTAGAATATTATCAGGTTTATGTTTTGGTTAGGAGTAGTGCTTTTTACTCCTTTACGGATTATTTCTTTCATTATTCTTTCCTCTTTTATATGTGCATGGTTGATTTGTAATATAATTTTATTGGGGGTGTTGTGGTTTCTGTTCTAGGTTCTGAATTATACCAACGGTCCAAGTGTCTTCTTATAGCAGCGTTTATTTCCGCGTTGCTATATCCGTTGTTCACCAATACCTGAGTTACTCTTTCAAACTCTCTACTCACGTTGCTCCATTCAGAGCAGTGGGTAAGCGCTCGACGAATATAAGCATTGAGAACACTGGCTTTGTATCTTTGGGGGCACTCACTTCTACCGTTCAGGCATAATCCTATGTTGGTGGGCTTGGTATATACGTTGGTGCTTAAAGAGGTTCCTGTTTTTGTTATTAGTACATCCAAGAATGGCAGACTGTTATTTTCACTATTTTCATGTGTAAATCGGAGTACTGACTCTCTCTCTAGGTGTCTTTTTAGGTCAATTAGTTCATCTGAGTCTTTTACTATTACGAATATGTCATCTACATAACGGCAGTATACAGTTGGTTTTTGTCTGCTACTGAAGACCCTATCTTCGATGGTTCCCATATAAAAATTAGCAAATAAAATGATTCCTACCCATGAATACATGAACAAAATTAGCGACATCCTAAGTGACGACTCCAAATTTCAACGAATCACGAGGAACCCCGTAGAAGACCTTAAGCGGAAAGTAAACAAAACAATTACAGCAATCAACGCAAAGAAAGGTAGTGTGCATTTCAATAAACTTCAAGGCGACTATGGCTTAGGATATGCCTACGGCAATGTTAAGACGCATAAACCAGGTAACCCACTACGCCCTATAATCAGCCAAATACCAACCCCAACTTATCACCTGGCAAAGAAACTCAATGAACTCCTAACTCCATACACTCCGAGTAAGTTTAGTCTACAATCATCAGCAGATTTCCTAGAATTGATCAAATCTACCCAGCCCGATGGAATCATCGCTTCCCTGGACGTTGAATCCCTTTTTACCAACGTCCCAGTCGACACAACCATAGGAATGATACTGGACAGAGTATACAGAGACGAGAGCACCCCCAAATTAGACATACCTGAGCCACACTTGAAAAGTCTTCTCGAAGCATGTACAAAGGAAGCCCCTTTCATCAGTCCACAAGGAGACATGTATTTACAAATAGACGGAGTAGCAATGGGCTCCCCCTTAGGAGTTTTATTTGCTAATTTTTATATGGGAACCATCGAAGATAGGGTCTTCAGTAGCAGACAAAAACCAACTGTATACTGCCGTTATGTAGATGACATATTCGTAATAGTAAAAGACTCAGATGAACTAATTGACCTAAAAAGACACCTAGAGAGAGAGTCAGTACTCCGATTTACACATGAAAATAGTGAAAATAACAGTCTGCCATTCTTGGATGTACTAATAACAAAAACAGGAACCTCTTTAAGCACCAACGTATATACCAAGCCCACCAACATAGGATTATGCCTGAACGGTAGAAGTGAGTGCCCCCAAAGATACAAAGCCAGTGTTCTCAATGCTTATATTCGTCGAGCGCTTACCCACTGCTCTGAATGGAGCAACGTGAGTAGAGAGTTTGAAAGAGTAACTCAGGTATTGGTGAACAACGGATATAGCAACGCGGAAATAAACGCTGCTATAAGAAGACACTTGGACCGTTGGTATAATTCAGAACCTAGAACAGAAACCACAACACCCCCAATAAAATTATATTACAAATCAACCATGCACATATAAAAGAGGAAAGAATAATGAAAGAAATAATCCGTAAAGGAGTAAAAAGCACTACTCCTAACCAAAACATAAACCTGATAATATTCTACAAAACCAAGAAGACTTCCGAACTCCTTATCAAAAACAGTCCGAAGCCGACGGAGAACCCTCTACAGCAGTCAAGCGTTTTATACATGTACACTTGCCCCCACGAAGGATGTAACCTTCAATGTAAGTACATAGGTATGACGTCGACCAAGCTGACGAGGCGTTTGACATGCCATCTTCAATCTGGTGCCCCTAGGAATCACATGAGACAAGCCCATGACATTACTCTAACAAGAGAAATGTTGAACAAGAATACTTGCATAATAGACAAAACCCAAGATTCAAGAAGATTACAAATTCTTGAGGCAATTCACATAAGAATAGAGCGACCTACCATGAACACCCAAATCACGGAACTATTTACTCTACCCACCATGAGAGTAAGGACAAGACAAGAACATATCGATGCCTACACAGAAGACAATGTCCAACATAACAGGCCAATTACACTGGATTAATCTTTGTGTTTAGATAGGAGATGCCTCGTATGGGCCAATAAGCCTTCTGCAGCCCCTATGTTTATCCCTTATGTATCCCCCCATGTTTTTCACCTTCATTGTATTATCACCTGACCTAATGCGGGTATAAAATCAACTAGTATTGTAAGATCTGTTCACTTGAGAATGAACCATGGAGGTTCGAAACGTCGTGCAAATTATACAAATAAGTGTAATACACTCTATAGTAAATCACTTCTTTTCTTCACCTTAAAAGTACGAAAATGAGTTTTGGAGAACTCCTATTCCAAATAAGCCCTGATGCTAAGAAAATAGTTAGAGGGATAGAAGCCCTAAACCAGAAAATAATAAATACAGAATATGCGGTCATATTCAATGAAACATGTTTGAAAGAAAACCTGCTGCCAGTATACACCAATATATATATATATATATATATATATATATATATATATATATATATATATATATATACAATCTTTGGACAACACCCACCAGTGGGACTCGAACCCAGAAAGCACAACTACCTTCCAGTTGCTGGCATAACTAGTATGCTTTAACCCACTACGCCATCAGACCTTACAAAAGAAGTAGATAGTTCGAGATATATATATCTCAAACATCTCTACCTCCCGAAGGCACCAGATGAGTGAGGGGTCAGTCTGCAATTTTCGTCAAGCCACTGTCAATGTGAGAGAACTCGTGTCCAGCTTATAAGCCTATACTTGCATAAACCACAAGTAAAGATAAACAATCTTTGGACAACACCCACCAGTGGGACTCGAACCCAGAAAGCACAACTACCTTCCAGTAGCTGGCATAACTAGTATGCTTTAACCCACTACGCCATCAGACCTTACAAAAGAAGTAGATAGTTCGAGATATATATATCTCAAACATCTCTACCTCCCGAAGGCACCAGATGAGTGAGGGGTCAGTCTGCAATTTTCGTCAAGCCACTGTCAATGTGAGAGAACTCGTGTCCAGCTTATAAGCCTATACTTGCATAAACCACAAGTAAAGATAAACAATCTTTGGACAACACCCACCAGTGGGACTCGAACCCAGAAAGCACAACTACCTTCCAGTAGCTGGCATAACTAGTATGCTTTAACCCACTACGCCATCAGACCTTACAAAAGAAGTAGATAGTTCGAGATATATATATCTCAAACATCTCTACCTCCCGAAGGCACCAGATGAGTGAGGGGTCAGTCTGCAATTTTCGTCAAGCCACTGTCAATGTGAGAGAACTCGTGTCCAGCTTATAAGCCTATACTTGCATAAACCACAAGTAAAGATAAACAATCTTTGGACAACACCCACCAGTGGGACTCGAACCCAGAAAGCACAACTACCTTCCAGTAGCTGGCATAACTAGTATGCTTTAACCCACTACGCCATCAGACCTTACAAAAGAAGTAGATAGTTCGAGATATATATATCTCAAACATCTCTACCTCCCGAAGGCACCAGATGAGTGAGGGGTCAGTCTGCAATTTTCGTCAAGCCACTGTCAATGTGAGAGAACTCGTGTCCAGCTTATAAGCCTATACTTGCATAAACCACAAGTAAAGATAAACAATCTTTGGACAACACCCACCAGTGGGACTCGAACCCAGAAAGCACAACTACCTTCCAGTAGCTGGCATAACTAGTATGCTTTAACCCACTACGCCATCAGACCTTACAAAAGAAGTAGATAGTTCGAGATATATATATCTCAAACATCTCTACCTCCCGAAGGCACCAGATGAGTGAGGGGTCAGTCTGCAATTTTCGTCAAGCCACTGTCAATGTGAGAGAACTCGTGTCCAGCTTATAAGCCTATACTTGCATAAACCACAAGTAAAGATAAACAATCTTTGGACAACACCCACCAGTGGGACTCGAACCCAGAAAGCACAACTACCTTCCAGTAGCTGGCATAACTAGTATGCTTTAACCCACTACGCCATCAGACCTTACAAAAGAAGTAGATAGTTCGAGATATATATATCTCAAACATCTCTACCTCCCGAAGGCACCAGATGAGTGAGGGGTCAGTCTGCAATTTTCGTCAAGCCACTGTCAATGTGAGAGAACTCGTGTCCAGCTTATAAGCCTATACTTGCATAAACCACAAGTAAAGATAAACAATCTTTGGACAACACCCACCAGTGGGACTCGAACCCAGAAAGCACAACTACCTTCCAGTAGCTGGCATAACTAGTATGCTTTAACCCACTACGCCATCAGACCTTACAAAAGAAGTAGATAGTTCGAGATATATATATCTCAAACATCTCTACCTCCCGAAGGCACCAGATGAGTGAGGGGTCAGTCTGCAATTTTCGTCAAGCCACTGTCAATGTGAGAGAACTCGTGTCCAGCTTATAAGCCTATACTTGCATAAACCACAAGTAAAGATAAACAATCTTTGGACAACACCCACCAGTGGGACTCGAACCCAGAAAGCACAACTACCTTCCAGTAGCTGGCATAACTAGTATGCTTTAACCCACTACGCCATCAGACCTTACAAAAGAAGTAGATAGTTCGAGATATATATATCTCAAACATCTCTACCTCCCGAAGGCACCAGATGAGTGAGGGGTCAGTCTGCAATTTTCGTCAAGCCACTGTCAATGTGAGAGAACTCGTGTCCAGCTTATAAGCCTATACTTGCATAAACCACAAGTAAAGATAAACAATCTTTGGACAACACCCACCAGTGGGACTCGAACCCAGAAAGCACAACTACCTTCCAGTAGCTGGCATAACTAGTATGCTTTAACCCACTACGCCATCAGACCTTACAAAAGAAGTAGATAGTTCGAGATATATATATCTCAAACATCTCTACCTCCCGAAGGCACCAGATGAGTGAGGGGTCAGTCTGCAATTTTCGTCAAGCCACTGTCAATGTGAGAGAACTCGTGTCCAGCTTATAAGCCTATACTTGCATAAACCACAAGTAAAGATAAACAATCTTTGGACAACACCCACCAGTGGGACTCGAACCCAGAAAGCACAACTACCTTCCAGTAGCTGGCATAACTAGTATGCTTTAACCCACTACGCCATCAGACCTTACAAAAGAAGTAGATAGTTCGAGATATATATATCTCAAACATCTCTACCTCCCGAAGGCACCAGATGAGTGAGGGGTCAGTCTGCAATTTTCGTCAAGCCACTGTCAATGTGAGAGAACTCGTGTCCAGCTTATAAGCCTATACTTGCATAAACCACAAGTAAAGATAAACAATCTTTGGACAACACCCACCAGTGGGACTCGAACCCAGAAAGCACAACTACCTTCCAGTAGCTGGCATAACTAGTATGCTTTAACCCACTACGCCATCAGACCTTACAAAAGAAGTAGATAGTTCGAGATATATATATCTCAAACATCTCTACCTCCCGAAGGCACCAGATGAGTGAGGGGTCAGTCTGCAATTTTCGTCAAGCCACTGTCAATGTGAGAGAACTCGTGTCCAGCTTATAAGCCTATACTTGCATAAACCACAAGTAAAGATAAACAATCTTTGGACAACACCCACCAGTGGGACTCGAACCCAGAAAGCACAACTACCTTCCAGTAGCTGGCATAACTAGTATGCTTTAACCCACTACGCCATCAGACCTTACAAAAGAAGTAGATAGTTCGAGATATATATATCTCAAACATCTCTACCTCCCGAAGGCACCAGATGAGTGAGGGGTCAGTCTGCAATTTTCGTCAAGCCACTGTCAATGTGAGAGAACTCGTGTCCAGCTTATAAGCCTATACTTGCATAAACCACAAGTAAAGATAAACAATCTTTGGACAACACCCACCAGTGGGACTCGAACCCAGAAAGCACCCGAAAGCACCCTGGGACTCGAACCCAGGGTTAAAGCATACTAGTTATGCCAGCTACTGGAAGGTAGTTGTGCTTTCTGGGTTCGAGTCCCACTGGTGGGTGTTGTCCAAAGATTGTTTATCTTTACTTGTGGTTTATGCAAGTATAGGCTTATAAGCTGGACACGAGTTCTCTCACATTGACAGTGGCTTGACGAAAATTGCAGACTGACCCCTCACTCATCTGGTGCCTTCGGGAGGTAGAGATGTTTGAGATATATATATCTCGAACTATCTACTTCTTTTGTAAGGTCTGATGGCGTAGTGGGTTAAAGCATACTAGTTATGCCAGCTACTGGAAGGTAGTTGTGCTTTCTGGGTTCGAGTCCCACTGGTGGGTGTTGTCCAAAGATTGTTTATCTTTACTTGTGGTTTATGCAAGTATAGGCTTATAAGCTGGACACGAGTTCTCTCACATTGACAGTGGCTTGACGAAAATTGCAGACTGACCCCTCACTCATCTGGTGCCTTCGGGAGGTAGAGATGTTTGAGATATATATATCTCGAACTATCTACTTCTTTTGTAAGGTCTGATGGCGTAGTGGGTTAAAGCATACTAGTTATGCCAGCTACTGGAAGGTAGTTGTGCTTTCTGGGTTCGAGTCCCACTGGTGGGTGTTGTCCAAAGATTGTTTATCTTCACTTGTGGTTTATGCAAGTATAGGCTTATAAGCTGGACACGAGTTCTCTCACATTGACAGTGGCTTGACGAAAATTGCAGACTGACCCCTCACTCATCTGGTGCCTTCGGGAGGTAGAGATGTTTGAGATATATATATCTCGAACTATCTACTTCTTTTGTAAGGTCTGATGGCGTAGTGGGTTAAAGCATACTAGTTATGCCAGCTACTGGAAGGTAGTTGTGCTTTCTGGGTTCGAGTCCCACTGGTGGGTGTTGTCCAAAGATTGTTTATCTTCACTTGTGGTTTATGCAAGTATAGGCTTATAAGCTGGACACGAGTTCTCTCACATTGACAGTGGCTTGACGAAAATTGCAGACTGACCCCTCACTCATCTGGTGCCTTCGGGAGGTAGAGATGTTTGAGATATATATATCTCGAACTATCTACTTCTTTTGTAAGGTCTGATGGCGTAGTGGGTTAAAGCATACTAGTTATGCCAGCTACTGGAAGGTAGTTGTGCTTTCTGGGTTCGAGTCCCACTGGTGGGTGTTGTCCAAAGATTGTTTATCTTCACTTGTGGTTTATGCAAGTATAGGCTTATAAGCTGGACACGAGTTCTCTCACATTGACAGTGGCTTGACGAAAATTGCAGACTGACCCCTCACTCATCTGGTGCCTTCGGGAGGTAGAGATGTTTGAGATATATATATCTCGAACTATCTACTTCTTTTGTAAGGTCTGATGGCGTAGTGGGTTAAAGCATACTAGTTATGCCAGCTACTGGAAGGTAGTTGTGCTTTCTGGGTTCGAGTCCCACTGGTGGGTGTTGTCCAAAGATTGTTTATCTTCACTTGTGGTTTATGCAAGTATAGGCTTATAAGCTGGACACGAGTTCTCTCACATTGACAGTGGCTTGACGAAAATTGCAGACTGACCCCTCACTCATCTGGTGCCTTCGGGAGGTAGAGATGTTTGAGATATATATATCTCGAACTATCTACTTCTTTTGTAAGGTCTGATGGCGTAGTGGGTTAAAGCATACTAGTTATGCCAGCTACTGGAAGGTAGTTGTGCTTTCTGGGTTCGAGTCCCACTGGTGGGTGTTGTCCAAAGATTGTTTATCTTCACTTGTGGTTTATGCAAGTATAGGCTTATAAGCTGGACACGAGTTCTCTCACATTGACAGTGGCTTGACGAAAATTGCAGACTGACCCCTCACTCATCTGGTGCCTTCGGGAGGTAGAGATGTTTGAGATATATATATCTCGAACTATCTACTTCTTTTGTAAGGTCTGATGGCGTAGTGGGTTAAAGCATACTAGTTATGCCAGCTACTGGAAGGTAGTTGTGCTTTCTGGGTTCGAGTCCCACTGGTGGGTGTTGTCCAAAGATTGTTTATCTTCACTTGTGGTTTATGCAAGTATAGGCTTATAAGCTGGACACGAGTTCTCTCACATTGACAGTGGCTTGACGAAAATTGCAGACTGACCCCTCACTCATCTGGTGCCTTCGGGAGGTAGAGATGTTTGAGATATATATATCTCGAACTATCTACTTCTTTTGTAAGGTCTGATGGCGTAGTGGGTTAAAGCATACTAGTTATGCCAGCTACTGGAAGGTAGTTGTGCTTTCTGGGTTCGAGTCCCACTGGTGGGTGTTGTCCAAAGATTGTTTATCTTACTTGTGGTTTATGCAAGTATAGGCTTATAAGCTGGACACGAGTTCTCTCACATTGACAGTGGCTTGACGAAAATTGCAGACTGACCCCTCACTCATCTGGTGCCTTCGGGAGGTAGAGATGTTTGAGATATATATATCTCGAACTATCTACTTCTTTTGTAAGGTCTGATGGCGTAGTGGGTTAAAGCATACTAGTTATGCCAGCTACTGGAAGGTAGTTGTGCTTTCTGGGTTCGAGTCCCACTGGTGGGTGTTGTCCAAAGATTGTTTATCTTCACTTGTGGTTTATGCAAGTATAGGCTTATAAGCTGGACACGAGTTCTCTCACATTGACAGTGGCTTGACGAAAATTGCAGACTGACCCCTCACTCATCTGGTGCCTTCGGGAGGTAGAGATGTTTGAGATATATATATCTCGAACTATCTACTTCTTTTGTAAGGTCTGATGGCGTAGTGGGTTAAAGCATACTAGTTATGCCAGCTACTGGAAGGTAGTTGTGCTTTCTGGGTTCGAGTCCCACTGGTGGGTGTTGTCCAAAGATTGTTTATCTTCACTTGTGGTTTATGCAAGTATAGGCTTATAAGCTGGACACGAGTTCTCTCACATTGACAGTGGCTTGACGAAAATTGCAGACTGACCCCTCACTCATCTGGTGCCTTCGGGAGGTAGAGATGTTTGAGATATATATATCTCGAACTATCTACTTCTTTTGTAAGGTCTGATGGCGTAGTGGGTTAAAGCATACTAGTTATGCCAGCTACTGGAAGGTAGTTGTGCTTTCTGGGTTCGAGTCCCACTGGTGGGTGTTGTCCAAAGATTGTTTATCTTCACTTGTGGTTTATGCAAGTATAGGCTTATAAGCTGGACACGAGTTCTCTCACATTGACAGTGGCTTGACGAAAATTGCAGACTGACCCCTCACTCATCTGGTGCCTTCGGGAGGTAGAGATGTTTGAGATATATATCTCGAACTATCTACTTCTTTTGTAAGGTCTGATGGCGTAGTGGGTTAAAGCATACTAGTTATGCCAGCTACTGGAAGGTAGTTGTGCTTTCTGGGTTCGAGTCCCACTGGTGGGTGTTGTCCAAAGATTGTTTATCTTTACTTGTGGTTTATGCAAGTATAGGCTTATAGCATGGACACGAGTTCTCTCACATTGACAGTGGCTTGACGAAAATTGCAGACTGACCCCTCACTCATCTGGTGCCTTCGGGAGGTAGAGATGTTTGAGATATATATATCTCGAACTATCTACTTCTTTTGTAAGGTCTGATGGCGTAGTGGGTTAAAGCATACTAGTTATGCCAGCTACTGGAAGGTAGTTGTGCTTTCTGGGTTCGAGTCCCACTGGTGGGTGTTGTCCAAAGATTGTTTATCTTTACTTGTGGTTTATGCAAGTATAGGCTTATAAGCTGGACACGAGTTCTCTCACATTGACAGTGGCTTGACGAAAATTGCAGACTGACCCCTCACTCATCTGGTGCCTTCGGGAGGTAGAGATGTTTGAGATATATATATCTCGAACTATCTACTTCTTTTGTAAGGTCTGATGGCGTAGTGGGTTAAAGCATACTAGTTATGCCAGCTACTGGAAGGTAGTTGTGCTTTCTGGGTTCGAGTCCCACTGGTGGGTGTTGTCCAAAGATTGTTTATCTTTACTTGTGGTTTATGCAAGTATAGGCTTATAAGCTGGACACGAGTTCTCTCACATTGACAGTGGCTTGACGAAAATTGCAGACTGACCCCTCACTCATCTGGTGCCTTCGGGAGGTAGAGATGTTTGAGATATATATATCTCGAACTATCTACTTCTTTTGTAAGGTCTGATGGCGTAGTGGGTTAAAGCATACTAGTTATGCCAGCTACTGGAAGGTAGTTGTGCTTTCTGGGTTCGAGTCCCACTGGTGGGTGTTGTCCAAAGATTGTTTATCTTTACTTGTGGTTTATGCAAGTATAGGCTTATAAGCTGGACACGAGTTCTCTCACATTGACAGTGGCTTGACGAAAATTGCAGACTGACCCCTCACTCATCTGGTGCCTTCGGGAGGTAGAGATGTTTGAGATATATATATCTCGAACTATCTACTTCTTTTGTAAGGTCTGATGGCGTAGTGGGTTAAAGCATACTAGTTATGCCAGCTACTGGAAGGTAGTTGTGCTTTCTGGGTTCGAGTCCCACTGGTGGGTGTTGTCCAAAGATTGTTTATCTTTACTTGTGGTTTATGCAAGTATAGGCTTATAAGCTGGACACGAGTTCTCTCACATTGACAGTGGCTTGACGAAAATTGCAGACTGACCCCTCACTCATCTGGTGCCTTCGGGAGGTAGAGATGTTTGAGATATATATATCTCGAACTATCTACTTCTTTTGTAAGGTCTGATGGCGTAGTGGGTTAAAGCATACTAGTTATGCCAGCTACTGGAAGGTAGTTGTGCTTTCTGGGTTCGAGTCCCACTGGTGGGTGTTGTCCAAAGATTGTTTATCTTTACTTGTGGTTTATGCAAGTATAGGCTTATAAGCTGGACACGAGTTCTCTCACATTGACAGTGGCTTGACGAAAATTGCAGACTGACCCCTCACTCATCTGGTGCCTTCGGGAGGTAGAGATGTTTGAGATATATATATCTCGAACTATCTACTTCTTTTGTAAGGTCTGATGGCGTAGTGGGTTAAAGCATACTAGTTATGCCAGCTACTGGAAGGTAGTTGTGCTTTCTGGGTTCGAGTCCCACTGGTGGGTGTTGTCCAAAGATTGTTTATCTTTACTTGTGGTTTATGCAAGTATAGGCTTATAAGCTGGACACGAGTTCTCTCACATTGACAGTGGCTTGACGAAAATTGCAGACTGACCCCTCACTCATCTGGTGCCTTCGGGAGGTAGAGATGTTTGAGATATATATATCTCGAACTATCTACTTCTTTTGTAAGGTCTGATGGCGTAGTGGGTTAAAGCATACTAGTTATGCCAGCTACTGGAAGGTAGTTGTGCTTTCTGGGTTCGAGTCCCACTGGTGGGTGTTGTCCAAAGATTGTTTATCTTTACTTGTGGTTTATGCAAGTATAGGCTTATATATATATATATATATATATATATATATATATATATATATATATATATATATATATATATATATATAAGTGCTTCAATGTGTACTTCAGTACACTTATACCTAAGTGTACTTCAATGTAAGTACATAGGTATGACGTCCACCAAGCTGACGAGGCGTTTGACATGCCATCTTCAATCTGGTGCCCCTAGGAATCACATGAGACAAGCCCATGACATTACTCTAACAAGAGAAATGTTGAACAAGAATACTTGCATAATAGACAAAACCCAAGATTCAAGAAGATTACAAATTCTTGAGGCAATTCACATAAGAATAGAGCGACCTACCATGAACACCCAAATCACGGAACTATTTACTCTACCCTCCATGAGAGTAAGGACAAGACAAGAACATATCGATGCCAACACAGAAGACAATGTCCAACATAACAGGCCAATTACACTGGATTAATCTTTGTGTTTAGATAGGAGATGCCTCGTATGGGCCAATAAGCCTTCTGCAGCCCCTATGTTTATCCCTTATGTATCCCCCCATGTTTTCACCTTCATTGTATTATCACCTGACCTAATGCGGGTATAAAATCAACTAGTATTGTAAGATCTGTTCACTTGAGAATGAACCATGGAGGTTCGAAACGTCGTGCAAATTATACAAATAAGTGTAATACACTCTTTAGTAAATCACTTCTTTTCTTCACCTTAAAAGTACGAAAATGAGTTTTGGAGAACTCCTATTTCAATTAAGCCCTGATGCTAAGAAAATAGTTAGAGGATAGAAGCCCTAAACCAGAAAATAATAAATACAGAATATGCGGTCATATTCAATGAAACATGTTTGAAAGAAAACCTGCTGCCAGTATACACCAATATATATATATATACATATATATATATATATATATATATATATATATTATTAAATATGACCGAAAAAGTAAGATTAATAATTCTAACACAAATATATATACGCATATATATATATATATATATATATATATATATATATATATATATATATATATATATATATATATATATATATATATATATATATATATGTCGTACCTAGTAGCCAGAACTCACTTCTCAGCCTACTATTCAAGGCCCGATTTGCCTAATAAGCCAAGTTTTCCTGAATTAATATATTTACTATAATTTTTTTCTGATGAAATGATAAACCAACCCTTTTCTCTATGTATGAGGTCAATTTTTTTTTATTGGAGTTAAAATTAACGTAGATATATGACCGAACCTAACCAACCCTACCTAACCTAACCTAACCTATATTTATAGGTAAGGTTAGGTTAGGTAGCCAAAAAAAGCTAGGTTTGGTTAGGTTAGGTAGGTTAGGTAGACGAAAAAACATTAATTCATGAAAACTTGGCTTATTAGGCAAATCAGGCCTTGAATAGTAGGCTGAGAAGTGTGTTCTGGCTATTAGGTACGACATATGTATATATATATATATATATATATATATATATATATATATATATATATATATATGTATATATATATATATATACATATATATATATATATATATATATATATATATATATATATATATATATATATATACATATATATATATATATATATATATATATATATATATATATATATATATATATATATATATATATGTGGTACCTAATAGCCAGAACGCACTTCTCAGCCTACTATTCAAGGCCCGATTTGCCTAATAAGCCAAGTTTTCATGAATTAATGTTTTTTCGTCTACCTAACCTACCTAACCTAACCTAACCTAGCTTTTTTTGGCTACCTAACCTAACCTTACCTATAAATATAGGTTAGGTTAGGTTAGGTAGGGTTGGTTAGGTTCGGTCATATATCTACGTTAATTTTAACTCCAATAAAAAAAAATTGACCTCATACATAGAGAAAAGGGTTGCTTTATCATTTCATAAGAAAAAAATTATAGTAAATATATTAATTCAGGAAAACTTGGCTTATTAGGCAAATCGGGCCTTGAATAGTAGGCTGAGAAGTGAGTTCTGGCTACTAGGTACGACATATATATATATATATATATATATATATATATATATATATATATATATATATATATGCGCACTTGGGGACTATACATACGGGCTACCGGGGAATATATACGGGCTATATATATATAGATATATATATACGGGAATATATACGGAATATATATACGGGCTACCGGGGAGGGAGGACGTGTGGAGGAGGCTCTGCTGTTTACTGAACCATTACGTAGGGACATCCTGACGTCACCGTGCCTAGCCTTCACAGAGTGCTGTGTGAATGTCCTGGGAAGGTGCAGGAGTGGCGGCAAGTGCCTAGAGTGGACCATCTCAACAAAAACGGATGAAAACAGGTGGGTGTGCAGTGTATGGAATACAACGGCAGTGAGGGCCACGCTGGCGCCCTCTAGGCCTCCCAGGCTAAGGTGTGGGGGAGGAGGGGGTGTTGTTGTTCGGTCGGGCAAGGGGGGGTCACCCATGTGCCACCCAGTGTTTATAGAAATACGTTTGGGAAAGAAAAATGAAAATAAAAATCAGCAATCATGGTCAGAGCTAATAGAGCTCACAGTGTGTCGGATTACAAGTGTATGATTCATTCACCATTGTGCAGTGATATACAAGAAAATTATACCAGTGTTTAAGTGTCACCCAGACCCCCCCTCAAGCTGAGCGAGGCCCGGTCAACCCCCACCTCCTCCCCGCCCGCCGGCCTGACCGCACCGCAGTTCCTCCTGCCATCCCACCACCCAGCCCACCCTGCCCCTGGGTGTCTCCCACCCACCTATTCACCGCCCACACAGTGCTTGTGGCAGGGATGTGCTACCCTCCATGCACCCAGATATGGCACAGGTCACAGCTGGCATTCAGGTTCCTCCCAAAAGGGAGGGAGACACAAGTACTCATAGGAGTGGTGAGTGTGAGGGACAGCTAGCCACCCCTCCTGCCACCACCCGTGTCCACCCCTGCCGCCACCATCCCTGTCATCCCTCCCACGCCGGCCGCCTGGGGGATGGAGGGGACTCCACCAACTAACCAGGAACCCCTCAGCCAAGAACAGGGTCCTGGGAACAGTGCACCCAGACGTGCAACCAGAGGACCCAGACTCAGAGGAACGTGCCGGGTGTGTGACGAATCACACAGCCTTAGAAACGATGGAACCCTACGTCAACACAACGGCTGTGAGGGTTCATGGACGGAACCTGTAGAGAGAGAAGGCCCACAAGTCCCCCCGGCACCCCCACACATCCCAGCAAACTTCATGTCATCAGATGACCTCCTGGGGGCCATCAAAGCATCCACCACCAGAACTCTTCCCCACATTCCTAAAGCAGCGCGCCTATTTGCAGCAGGGAAATATACAGACCTTTTAAGGAAAGTAAATGATCGGTCTGAAAATCTTAATGCTGCAGCCACCATCAAAGCATGGCATAATTGGCTCCTGTTTGGCAATATTTGCTTAGGCGTACCTGCAAGAGGAGGCAAGTCGCTAGCCTCATCAGTCACTAGGGCAATAAATAATTTCCCCAGAGCTGACAACTTGATCCCCATCCCTCCTCAACGCAAAAACCGTCGTGGCAGACCCAAGAGTTCCAATGACAATTTTAAACTAGGAACACAAGTGACCAAAAAAATTGAAGAGGGCAATACAGTAGGGGCAATTAGGTTACTTACCAGCGAAGACACAATCGCCCCTAGAAATACCGCTACCGCCAACTCGCTGAGAGAGAAGCACCCTCCTAGAGTACCATGGGAACCCACTGCTCAGGACACAAATGTCCCAGACATGGGACCTCTATTCCTCCAAGCGTCAGAGGTATACAAAGCCATCATGTCATTTCCGCCAGGCTCGGCAGGGGGATACACTGGAGTAAGACCTCAGCACCTCAAGGAGATGGTAAACCCAGTTCTCGGAGAAGTTGCCGAGACACTATTGTCAGAGGTCACGAAGTTTGTCAACGACTGCCTCTCTGGGTTGATCCCAGATACAATTAAACTATTTTTCTTTGGAGCATCCCTTTGTGCCCTCAAGAAGAAAGATGGTGGAGTCAGACCCATTGCCGTGGGTAACACACTTCGGCGCCTTGTTGCTAGGGCAGCTGTCAGAAAAATTAGCATAGACGCTGCGACGATGCTTCGACCCCATCAACTAGGTTTTGGTGTCCCCCATGGCTGTGAAGCAGCAGCTCATGTAGCACGAGCCTATATCAAGCACCTCCCAGAAAATAAGGCCATTAATTAAATTAGACTTTAAAAATGCTTTCAACCAGGTAAAAAGGGATGTGGTACTGGAAGCAGTTCGAACAAGCTTTCCTTCTCTACTCCCCTTCGTCTCAGCAGGGTACAGTAGGGAATCGACGCTGCTGTTTGGGGAACATGAAGTTGTTTCTGCAGAAGGTGCCCAGCAGGGAGACCCACTTGCCCCTTTTCTTTTTTGCATGGCTGTTAAAGAGGTCACAAGCAGGTTGACCAGCGAACTCAACATCTGGTTCCTGGACGATGGCACCCTGGCAGGGACACAGGAGTCCCTGCTCGAAGATCTACAGCTGGTGAAATCTAAGGAAGAGGAGTTAGGACTCACCCTAAACCCATTAAAGTTTGAAATCATCTCATCTAGCCAACCAACCATAGATGCAGTGCGAACCATATTGCCAGGAGCCCAAGTGATCGCTCCCACCGACAGTGTGCTGCTAGGGGCACCTCTGGTCTCGAGCGCCATTGAGGTAGTCCTCGAAGAAAAGCTGAACGACCTGAGGAGGATGGAGGGAAGAATAGGAGCTTTGGACGCCCACGATGCTTTGTACCTTCTCACAAGGTGCCTGGCTTTGCCCAGACTGACCTATTTCCTAAGGTGTGCTCCCTCCTTCGACAGCCCAAAATTAACAGAATATGACACACTCCTAAGGTCAATAACCGTGAAAGTGTTAAACCTCTCCCTGCAAGATGACCAATGGGACCAAGCAACGCTCCCAGTTAGACTCGGGGGAATAGGTATTCGCAAGGCGACACAGTTAGCATTGCCAGCATTAAGGAAATACTACCGGAACACCTAAGAGACTTCATTGGGATTCATGATCCCAAATTCGCGGAAGGAGCCGGTCAGTGGGACACTCTCGTCAACTCTCATCCTCGACCGACTTTTCCAAATGACTGCAAAAAGTCCAAATGGGATAGCCCCATAGTGGAGAACATCGCCACATCATTGCTGGAGGCAGCTTCCAGGAAGGACAAAGCGCGTCTTCTAGCTGTGCAAGCGCCCCATGCCGGGGACTTCCTGTTGGCAGTCCCTAATTCCGCCTTGGGCACCCGCCTGGACCATCGGACCCTAAGTATTGGTGTTGCTCTGCGCCTTGCCGCCCCTATCTCCACCGAGCATCGGTGTATTTGCGGCCATGCACGGGCAGACCAATACGGCAGCCATGGTCTCATCTGTCGTAAGACACAGGGAAAGATTGCCAGACATGAAGCAGTCAATGACATCATCAAGAGAAGTTTGGCTTCAGCTGGATGCCCAGCACAAAGGGAACCTCAGTTGTGCAGACCTGACAACAGCCAAAAACGCCCAGATGGAGTTACCCTGCAGCCGTGGAGGGAAGGTAAACAGGTCGTGTGGGACTACACGTGTGCATCCACATTGGCTGATACCTATCTACCTTACAGCGCAGCTGAGGGAGGCGGGGCGGCCACCTTCAGGGAGACCCAGAAAACTAACAAGTACAGGCACCTAGAACGTTGTTACAGGTTCGTGCCAATAGGCTCTGAGACTCTGGGCGCCTGGGGTAAATGTGCACTTAAGTTCCTGAAGGAGCTGGGCGAGGAACTCATTGGGAAGACTAGAGACCCAAGAGCGGCCAGTTTTATGTTTCAGCGCCTCAGTGTCGCTGTTCAGAGGGGAAATGCGTGCTGTATCTTGGGTACGCACCCGACCCCCGAGAAGCTGGACGAGGTCTTCAAACACTGATTGGTATATTGTTGTATAAGTGTGTGTTTTCTGTAAACTGTAGCATTGCAATAAAATCAGATAAAAAAAAATTAAAAAAAAATAATAGGGGTGGTAGGAGAGGAAAAGATTAAAGTATTCAGTGAGAATCCACAAGGTCTTCTCTGAACACTATTTATTTTCTTCTTCGAGGATGTGGGTCCCTTTAATTAAACCAGTGGTGGTACCCCTAAATATATATATATATATATATATATATATATATATATATATATATATATATATATATATATATATATATATATATATATATATATATATATATATATATATATATATATATATAAATATATATATACATATATATATATATATATATATATATATATATATATATATATATATATATATATGTATATATATATATATATATATATATATATATATATATATATATATATATATATATATATAGATATATATATATATGTATGACTGAAAACTCACACCCCAGAAGTGACTCGAACCCATACTCCCAGGAGCAACGCAACTGGTAACTACAGGGCGCCTTAATCCGCTTGACCATCACGGCCGGACAAAAGGAAGTGATAGCCGAAGCTATTTGAACCACTTCCCCGCCAGCAACTCGGATGGTAATCTTGGGCATACCATTTCACCAAATCACCTCATTCTTTGGGGCACACGTGAGGAACACAAATGCGAACAAGCCTGAATGGTCCCCAGGACTATATGCGACTGAAAACTCACACCCCAGAAGTGACTCGAACCCATACTCCCAGGAGCAACGCAACTGGTAACTACAGGGCGCCTTAATCAGCTTGACCATCATGGCCAGACAAAAGGAAGTGATAGCCGAAGCTATTTGAACCACTTCCCCGCCTGCAACTCGGATGGTAATCTTGGGCATAGCATTTCACCAAATCACCTCATTCTTTAGGGCACACGTGAGGAACACAAATGCGAACAAGCTTGAATGGTCCCAGGACTATATGCGACTGAAAACTCACACCCTAGAAGTGACTCGAACCCATACTCCCAGGAGCAACGCAACTGGTAACTACAGGGCGCCTTAATCAGCTTGACCATCACGGCCGGACAAAAGGAAGTGATAGCCGAAGCTATTTGAACCACTTCCCCGCCGGCAACTCGGATGGTAATCTTGGGCATAGCATTTCACCAAATCACCTCATTCTTTGGGGCACACGTGAGGAACACAAATGCGAACAAGGCTGAATGGTCCCCAGGACTATATGCGACTGAAAACTCACACCCCAGAAGTGATTCGAACCCATACTCCCAGGAGCAACGCAACTGGTAACTACAGGGCGCCTTAATCCGCTTGACCATCACGGCCGGACAAAAGGAAGTGATAGCCGAAGCTATTTGAACCACTTCCCCGCCAGCAACTCGGATGGTAATCTTGGACATAGCATTTCACCAAATCTCCTCATTCTTTGGGGCACATGTGAGGAACACAAATGCGAACAAGCCTGAATGGTCCCCTGAATAGTTACCAGTTGGGTTGCTCCTGGGAGTATGGGTTCGAGTCACTTCTGGGGTGTGAGTTTTCAGTCGCATATAGTCCTGGGGACCATTCAGGCTTGTTCGCATTTGTGTTCCTCACGTGTGCCCCAAAGAATGAGGTGATTTGGTGAAATGCTATGCCCAAGATTACCATCCGAATAGCCGGCAGGGAAGTGGTTCAAATAGCTTCGGCTATCACTTCCTTTTGTCCGGCCGTGATGGTCAAGTGGATAAAGGCGCCCTGTAGTTACCAGTTGCGTTGCTCCTGGGAGTATGGGTTCGAGTCACTTCTGGGGTGTGAGTTTTCAGTCGCATATAGTCCTGGGGACCATTCAGGCTTGTTCGCATTTGTGTTCCTCACGTGTGCCCCAAAGAATGAGGTGATTTGGTGAAATGCTATGCCCAAAATTACCATCCGAGTTGCCGGCGGGGAAGTGGTTCAAATAGCTTCGGCTATCACTTCCTTTTGTCCGGCCATGATGGTCAAGCGGATTAAGGCGCCCTGTAGTTACCAGTTGCGTTGCTCCTGGGAGTATGGGTTCGACTCACTTCTGGGGTGTGAGTTTTCAGTCGCATATAGTCCTGGGGACCATTCAGGCTTGTTCGCATTTGTGTTCCTCACGTGTGCCCCAAAGAATGAGGTGATTTGGTGAAATGCTATGCCCAAGATTACCATCTGAGTTGCCGGCGGGGAAGTGGTTCAAATAGCTTCGGCTATCACTTCCTTTTGTCCGGCCGTGATGGTCAAGCGGATTAAGGCGCCCTGTAGTTACCAGTTGCGTTGCTCCTGGGAGTACGGGTTCGAGTCACTTCTGGGGTGTGAGTTTTCAGTCGCATATAGTCCTGGGGACCATTCAGGCTTGTTCGCATATATATGTATATATATATATATATATATATATATATATATATATATATATATATATATATATATATATATATATATATATATATATATATATATATATATATATCTAGAACACTTTCCCACCAGGAGACTCGAACCCTAGCCAGCACAGAAGCCTTCCAGCAACTGGCATAACAGGTACGCCTTAACCCGCTCCACCACCTGCTCAGACCCTTAAAAGAGATGGTAATTTCGGAGTATTTAAATACCCCAAAGATCAACACCTCCCAAGAGCACCAGAGCAAGTGAGGGGTCATTTATACGTTAATTTCATCAAGTCCCTGTTAATATGGGAAGACACAGTGTCTCTGCTTAAGGCACAACTCTCCTAAACACGAGATTGAAGTATACAACTTTCGAACACTTTCCCACCAGGAGACTCGAACCCTAGCCAGCACAGAAGCCTTCCAGCAACTGGCATAACAGGTACGCCTTAACCCGCTCCACCACCTGCTCAGACCCTTAAAAGAGATGGTAATTTCGGAGTATTTAAATACCCCAAAGATCAACACCTCCCAAGAGCACCAGAGCAGGTGAGGGGTCATTTATACGTTAATTTCATCAAGTCCCTGTTAATATGGGAAGACACAGTGTCTCTGCTTAAGGCACAACTCTCCTAAACACGAGAGTGAAGTATACAACTTTAGAACACTTTCCCACCAGGAGACTCGAACCCTAGCCAGCACAGAAGCCTTCCAGCAACTGGCATAACAGGTACGCCTTAACCCGCTCCACCACCTGCTCAGACCCTTAAAAGAGATGGTAATTTCGGAGTATTTAAATACCCCAAAGATCAACACCTCCCAAGAGCACCAGAGCAAGTGAGGGGTCATTTATACGTTAATTTCATCAAGTCCCTGTTAATATGGGAAGACACAGTGTCTCTGCTTAAGGCACAACTCTCCTAAACACGAGAGTGAAGTATACAACTTTAGAACACTTTCCCACCAGGAGACTCGAACCCTAGCCAGCACAGAAGCCTTCCAGCAACTGGCATAACAGGTACGCCTTAACCCGCTCCACCACCTGCTCAGACCCTTAAAAGAGATGGTAATTTCGGAGTATTTAAATACCCCAAAGATCAACACCTCCCAAGAGCACCAGAGCAAGTAAGGGGTCATTTATACGTTAATTTCATCAAGTCCCTGTTAATATGGGAAGACACAGTGTCTCTGCTTAAGGCACAACTCTCCTAAACACGAGAGTGAAGTATACAACTTTAGAACACTTTCCCACCAGGAGACTCGAACCCTAGCCAGCACAGAAACCTTCCGGCAACTGGCATAACAGGTACGCCTTAACCCGCTCCACCACGTGCTCAGACCCTTAAAAGAGATGGTAATTTCGGAGTATTTAAATACCCCAAAGATCAACACCTCCCAAGAGCACCAGAGCAAGTGAGGGGTCATTTATACGTTAATTTCATCAAGTCCCTGTTAATATGGGAAGACACAGTGTCTCTGCTTAAGGCACAACTCTCCTAAACACGAGAGTGAAGTATACAACTTTAGAACACTTTCCCACCAGGAGACTCGAACCCTAGCCAGCACAGAAGCCTTCCAGCAACTGGCATAACAGGTATGCCTTAACCCGCTCCACCACCTGCTCAGACCCTTAAAAGAGATGGTAATTTCGGAGTATTTAAATACCCCAAAGATCAACACCTGCCAAGAGCACCAGAGCAAGTGAGGGGTCATTTATACGTTAATTTCATCAAGTCCCTGTTAATATGGGAAGACACAGTGTCTCTGCTTAAGGCACAACTCTCCTAAACACGAGAGTGAAGTATACAACTTTCGAACACTTTCCCACCAGGAGACTCGAACCCTAGCCAGCACAGAAGCCTTCCAGCAACTGGCATAACAGATACGCCTTAACCCGCTCCACCACCTGCTCAGACCCTTAAAAGAGATGATAATTTCGGAGTATTTAAATACCCCAAAGATCAACACCTCCCAAGAGCACCAGAGCAAGTGAGGGGTCATTTATACGTTAATTTCATCAAGTCCCTGTTAATATGGGAAGACACAGTGTCTCTGCTTAAGGCACAACTCTCCTAAACACGAGAGTGAAGTATACAACTTTAGAACACTTTCCCACCAGGAGACTCGAACCCTAGCCAGCACAGAAGCCTTCCAGCAACTGGCATAACAGGTACGCCTTAACCCGCTCCACCACCTGCTCAGACCCTTAAAAGAGATGGTAATTTCGGAGTATTTAAATACCCCAAAGATCAACACCTCCCAAGAGCACCAGAGCAAGTGAGGGGTCATATATACGTTAATTTCATCAAGTCCCTGTTAATATGGGAAGACACAGTGTCTCTGCTTAAGGCACAACTCTCCTAAACACGAGAGTGAAGTATACAACTTTAGAACACTTTCCCACCAGGAGACTCGAACCCTAGCCAGCACAGAAGCCTTCCAGCAACTGGCATAACAGGTACGCCTTAACCCGCTCCACCACCTGCTCAGACCCTTAAAAGAGATGGTAATTTCGGAGTATTTAAATACCCCAAAGATCAACACCTCCCAAGAGCACCAGAGCAAGTGAGGGGTCATTTATACGTTAATTTCATCAAGTCCCTGTTAATATGGGAAGACACAGTGTCTCTGCTTAAGGCACAACTCTCCTAAACACGAGAGTGAAGTATACAACTTTAGAACACTTTCCCACCAGGAGACTCGAACCCTAGCCAGCACAGAAGCCTTCCAGCAACTGGCATAACAGGTACGCCTTAACCCGCTCCACCACCTGCTCAGACCCTTAAAAGAGATGGTAATTTCGGAGTATTTAAATACCCCAAAGATCAACACCTCCCAAGAGCACCAGAGCAAGTGAGGGGTCATTTATACGTTAATTTCATCAAGTCCCTGTTAATATGGGAAGACACAGTGTCTCTGCTTAAGGCACAACTCTCCTAAACATGAGAGTGAAGTATACAACTTTAGAACACTTTCCCACCAGGAGACTCGAACCCTAGCCAGCACAGAAGCCTTCCAGCAACTGGCATAACAGGTATGCCTTAACCCGCTCCACCACCTGCTCAGACCCTTAAAAGAGATGGTAATTTCGGAGTATTTAAATACCCCAAAGATCAACACCTGCCAAGAGCACCAGAGCAAGTGAGGGGTCATTTATACGTTAATTTCATCAAGTCCCTGTTAATATGGGAAGACACAGTGTCTCTGCTTAAGGCACAACTCTCCTAAACACGAGAGTGAAGTATACAACTTTAGAACACTTTCCCACCAGGAGACTCGAACCCTAGCCAGCACAGAAGCCTTCCAGCAACTGGCATAACAGGTACGCCTTAACCCGCTCCACCACCTGCTCAGACCCTTAAAAGAGATGATAATTTCGGAGTATTTAAATACCCCAAAGATCAACACCTCCCAAGAGCACCAGAGCAAGTGAGGGGTCATTTATACGTTAATTTCATCAAGTCCCTGTTAATATGGGAAGACACAGTGTCTCTGCTTAAGGCACAACTCTCCTAAACACGAGAGTGAAGTATACAACTTTAGAACACTTTCCCACCAGTAGACTCGAACCCTAGCCAGCACAGAAGCCTTCCAGCAACTGGCATAACAGGTACGCCTTAACCCGCTCCACCACCTGCTCAGACCCTTAAAAGAGATGGTAATTTCGGAGTATTTAAATACCCCAAAGATCAACACCTCCCAAGAGCACCAGAGCAAGTGAGGGGTCATTTATACGTTAATTTCATCAAGTCCCTGTTAATATGGGAAGACACAGTGTCTCTGCTTAAGGCACAACTCTCCTAAACATGAGAGTGAAGTATACAACTTTAGAACACTTTCCCACCAGGAGACTCGAACCCTAGCCAGCACAGAAGCCTTCCAGCAACTGGCATAACAGGTATGCCTTAACCCGCTCCACCACCTGCTCAGACCATTAAAAGAGATGGTAATTTCGGAGTATTTAAATACCCCAAAGATCAACACCTGCCAAGAGCACCAGAGCAAGTGAGGGGTCATTTATACGTTAATTTCATCAAGTCCCTGTTAATATGGGAAGACACAGTGTCTCTGCTTAAGGCACAACTCTCCTAAACACGAGAGTGAAGTATACAACTTTCGAACACTTTCCCACCAGGAGACTCGAACCCTAGCCAGCACAGAAGCCTTCCAGCAACTGGCATAACAGGTACGCCTTAACCCGCTCCACCACCTGCTCAGACCCTTAAAAGAGATGGTAATTTCGGAGTATTTAAATACCCCAAAGATCAACACCTCCCAAGAGCACCAGAGCAAGTGAGGGGTCATTTATACGTTAATTTCATCAAGTCCCTGTTAATATGGGAAGACACAGTGTCTCTGCTTAAGGCACAACTCTCCTAAACACGAGAGTGAAGTATACAACTTTAGAACACTTTCCCACCAGGAGACTCGAACCCTAGCCAGCACAGAAGCCTTCCAGCAACTGGCATAACAGGTACGCCTTAACCCGCTCCACCACCTGCTCAGACCCTTAAAAGAGATGGTAATTTCGGAGTATTTAAATACCCCAAAGATCAACACCTCCCAAGAGCACCAGAGCAAGTGAGGGGTCATTTATACGTTAATTTCATCAAGTCCCTGTTAATATGGGAAGACACAGTGTCTCTGCTTAAGGCACAACTCTCCTAAACACTGAGAGTGAAGTATACAACTTTAGAACACTTTCCCACCAGGAGACTCGAACCCTAGCCAGCACAGAAGCCTTCCAGCAACTGGCATAACAGGTACGCCTTAACCCGCTCCACCACCTGCTCAGACCCTTAAAAGAGATGGTAATTTCGGAGTATTTAAATACCCCAAAGATCAACACCTCCCAAGAGCACCAGAGCAAGTGAGGGGTCATTTATACGTTAATTTCATCAAGTCCCTGTTAATATGGGAAGACACAGTGTCTCTGCTTAAGGCACAACTCTCCTAAACACGAGAGTGAAGTATACAACTTTAGAACACTTTCCCACCAGGAGACTCGAACCCTAGCCAGCACAGAAGCCTTCCAGCAACTGGCATAACAGGTACGCCTTAACCCGCTCCACCACCTGCTCAGACCCTTAAAAGAGATGGTAATTTCGGAGTATTTATATACCCCATAGATCAACACCTCCCAAGAGCACCAGAGCAAGTGAGGGGTCATTTATACGTTAATTTCATCAAGTCCCTGTTAATATGGGAAGACACAGTGTCTCTGCTTAAGGCACAACTCTCCTAAACACGAGAGTGAAGTATACAACTTTAGAACACTTTCCCACCAGGAGACTCGAACCCTAGCCAGCACAGAAGCCTTCCAGCAACTGGCATAACAGGTACGCCTTAACCCGCTCCACCACCTGCTCAGACCCTTAAAAGAGATGGTAATTTCGGAGTATTTAAATACCCCAAAGATCAACACCTCCCAATAGCACCAGAGCAAGTGAGGGGTCATTTATACAGTTAATTTCATCAAGTCCCTGTTAATATGGGAAGACACAGTGTCTCTGCTTAAGGCACAACTCTTCCTAAACATGAGAGTGAAGTATACAACTTTAGAACACTTTCCCACCAGGAGACTCGAACCCTAGCCAGCACAGAAGCCTTCCAGCAACTGGCATAACAGGTATGCCTTAACCCGCTCCACCACCTGCTCAGACCCTTAAAAGAGATGGTAATTTCGGAGTATTTAAATACCCCAAAGATCAACACCTCCCAAGAGCACCAGAGCAAGTGAGGGGTCATTTATACGTTAATTTCATCAAGTCCCTGTTAATATGGGAAGACACAGTGTCTCTGCTTAAGGCACAACTCTCCTGAACACGAGAGTGAAGTATACAACTTTAGAACACTTTCCCACCAGGAGACTCGAACCCTAGCCAGCACAGAAGCCTTCCAGCAACTGGCATAACAGGTACGCCTTAACCCGCTCCACCACCTGCTCAGACCCTTAAAAGAGATGGTAATTTCGGAGTATTTAAATACCCCAAAGATCAACACCTCCCAAGAGCACCAGAGCAAGTGAGGGGTCATTTATACGTTAATTTCATCAAGTCCCTGTTAATATGGGAAGACACAGTGTCTCTGCTTAAGGCACAACTCTCCTAAACACGAGAGTGAAGTAATACAACTTTAGAACACTTTCCCACCAGGAGACTCGAACCCTAGCCAGCACAGAAGCCTTCCAGCAACTGGCATAACAGGTACGCCTTAACCCGCTCCACCACCTGCTCAGACCCTTAAAAGAGATGGTAATTTCGGAGTATTTAAATACCCCAAAGATCAACACCTCCCAAGAGCACCAGAGCAAGTGAGGGGTCATTTATACGTTAATTTCATCAAGTCCCTGTTAATATGGGAAGACACAGTGTCTCTGCTTAAGGCACAACTCTCCTAAACACGAGAGTGAAGTATACAACTTTAGAACACTTTCCCACCAGGAGACTCGAACCCTAGCCAGCACAGAAGCCTTCCAGCAACTGGCATAACAGGTACACCTTAACCCGCTCCACCACCTGCTCAGACCCTTAAAAGAGATGGTAATTTCGGAGTATTTAAATACCCCAAAGATCAACACCTCCCAAGAGCACCAGAGCAAGTGAGGGGTCATTTATACGTTAATTTCATCAAGTCCCTGTTAATATGGGAAGACACAGTGTCTCTGCTTAAGGCACAACTCTCCTAAACACGAGAGTGAAGTATACAACTTTAGAACACTTTCCCACCAGGAGACTCGAACCCTAGCCAGCACAGAAGCCTTCCAGCAACTGGCATAACAGGTACGCCTTAACCCGCTCTACCACCTGCTCAGACCCTTAAAAGAGATGGTAATTTCGGAGTATTTAAATACCCCAAAGATCAACACCTCCCAAGAGCACCAGAGCAAGTGAGGGGTCATTTATACGTTAATTTCATCAAGTCCCTGTTAATATGGGAAGACACAGTGTCTCTGCTTAAGGCACAACTCTCCTAAACACGAGAGTGAAGTATTCAACTTTAGAACACTTTACCACCAGGAGACTCGAACCCTAGCCAGCACAGAAGCCTTCCAGCAACTGGCATAACAGGTACGCCTTAACCCGCTCCACCACCTGCTCAGACCCTTAAAAGAGATGGTAATTTCGGAGTATTTAAATACCCCAAAGATCAACACCTCCGAAGAGCACCAGAGCAAGTGAGGGGTCATTTATACGTTAATTTCATCAAGTCCCTGTTAATATGGGAAGACACAGTGTCTCTGCTTAAGGCACAACTCTCCTAAACATGAGAGTGAAGTATACAACTTTAGAACACTTTCCCACCAGGAGACTCGAACCCTAGCCAGCACAGAAGCCTTCCAGCAACTGGCATAACAGGTACGCCTTAACCCGCTCCACCACCTGCTCAGACCCTTAAAAGAGATGGTAATTTCGGAGTATTTAAATACCCCAAAGATCAACACCTCCCAAGAGCACCAGAGCAAGTGAGGGGTCATTTATACGTTAATTTCATCAAGTCCCTGTTAATATGGGAAGACACAGTGTCTCTGCTTAAGGCACAACTCTGCTAAACACGAGAGTGAAGTATACAACTTTAGAACACTTTCCCACCAGGAGACTCGAACCCTAGCCAGCACAGAAGCCTTCCAGCAACTGGCATAACAGGTATGCCTTAACCCGCTCCACCACCTGCTCAGACCCTTAAAAGAGATGGTAATTTCGGAGTATTTAAATACCCCAAAGATCAACACCTCCCAAGAGAACCAGAGCAAGTGAGGGGTCATTTATACGTTAATTTCATCAAGTCCCTGTTAATATGGGAAGACACAGTGTCTCTGCTTAAGGCACAACTCTCCTAAACACGAGAGTGAAGTATACAACTTTAGAACACTTTCCCACCAGGAGACTCGAACCCTAGCCAGCACAGAAGCCTTCCAGCAACTGGCATAACAGGTACGCCTTAACCCGCTCCACCACCTGCTCAGACCCTTAAAAGAGATGGTAATTTCGGAGTATTTAAATACCCCAAAGATCAACACCTCCCAATAGCACCAGAGCAAGTGAGGGGTCATTTATACATTAATTTCATCAAGTCCCTGTTAATATGGGAAGACACAGTGTCTCTGCTTAAGGCACAACTCTTCTAAACATGAGAGTGAAGTATACAACTTTAGAACACTTTCCCACCAGGAGACTCGAACCCTAGCCAGCACAGAAGCCTTCCAGCAACTGGCATAACAGGTATGCCTTAACCCGCTCCACCACCTGCTCAGACCATTAAAAGAGATGGTAATTTCGGAGTATTTAAATACCCCAAAGATCAACACCTCCCAAGAGCACCAGAGCAAGTGAGGGGTCATTTATACGTTAATTTCATCAAGTCCCTGTTAATATGGGAAGACACAGTGTCTCTGCTTAAGGCACAACTCTCCTGAACACGAGAGTGAAGTATACAACTTTCGAACACTTTCCCACCAGGAGACTCGAACCCTAGCCAGCACAGAAGCCTTCCAGCAACTGGAATAACAGGTACGCCTTAACCCGCTCCACCACCTGCTCAGACCCTTAAAAGAGATGGTAATTTCGGAGTATTTAAATACCCCAAAGATCAACACCTCCCAAGAGCACCAGAGCAAGTGAGGGGTCATTTATACGTTAATGTCATCAAGTCCCTGTTAATATGGGAAGACACAGTGTCTCTGCTTAAGGCACAACTCTCCTAAACACGAGAGTGAAGTATACAACTTTAGAACACTTTCCCACCAGGAGACTCGAACCCTAGCCAGCACAGAAGCCTTCCAGCAACTGGCATAACAGGTACGCCTTAACCCGCTCCACCACCTGCTCAGACCCTTAAAAGAGATGGTAATTTCGGAGTATTTAAATACCCCAAAGATCAACACCTCCCAAGAGCACCAGAGCAAGTGAGGGGTCATTTATACGTTAATTTCATCAAGTCCCTGTTAATATGGGAAGACACAGTGTCTCTGCTTAAGGCACAACTCTCCTAAACATGAGAGTGAAGTATACAACTTTAGAACACTTTCCCACCAGGAGACTCGAACCCTAGCCAGCACAGAAGCCTTCCAGCAACTGGCATAACAGGTACGCCTTAACCCGCTCCACCACCTGCTCAGACCCTTAAAAGAGATGGTAATTTCGGAGTATTTAAATACCCCAAAGATCAACACCTCCCAAGAGCACCAGAGCAAGTGAGGGGTCATTTATACGTTAATTTCATCAAGTCCCTGTTAATATGGGAAGACACAGTGTCTCTGCTTAAGGCACAACTCTCCTAAACACGAGAGTGAAGTATACAACTTTAGAACACTTTCCCACCAGGAGACTCGAACCCTAGCCAGCACAGAAGCCTTCCAGCAACTGGCATAACAGGTACGCCTTAACCCGCTCCACCACCTGCTCAGACCCTTAAAAGAGATGGTAATTTCGGAGTATTTAAATACCCCAAAGATCAACACCTCCCAAGAGAACCAGAGCAAGTGAGGGGTCATTTATACGTTAATTTCATCAAGTCCCTGTTAATATGGGAAGACACAGTGTCTCTGCTTAAGGCACAACTCTCCTAAACACGAGAGTGAAGTATACAACTTTAGAACACTTTCCCACCAGGAGACTCGAACCCTAGCCAGCACAGAAGCCTTCCAGCAACTGGCATAACAGGTACGCCTTAACCCGCTCCACCACCTGCTCAGACCCTTAAAAGAGATGGTAATTTCGGAGTATTTAAATACCCCAAAGATCAACACCTCCCAATAGCACCAGAGCAAGTGAGGGGTCATTTATACATTAATTTCATCAAGTCCCTGTTAATATGGGAAGACACAGTGTCTCTGCTTAAGGCACAACTCTTCTAAACATGAGAGTGAAGTATACAACTTTAGAACACTTTCCCACCAGGAGACTCGAACCCTAGCCAGCACAGAAGCCTTCCAGCAACTGGCATAACAGGTATGCCTTAACCCGCTCCACCACCTGCTCAGACCCTTAAAAGAGATGGTAATTTCGGAGTATTTAAATACCCCAAAGATCAACACCTCCCAAGAGCACCAGAGCAAGTGAGGGGTCATTTATACGTTAATTTCATCAAGTCCCTGTTAATATGGGAAGACACAGTGTCTCTGCTTAAGGCACAACTCTCCTGAACACGAGAGTGAAGTATACAACTTTCGAACACTTTCCCACCAGGAGACTCGAACCCTAGCCAGCACAGAAGCCTTCCAGCAACTGGCATAACAGGTACGCCTTAACCCGCTCCACCACCTGCTCAGACCCTTAAAAGAGATGGTAATTTCGGAGTATTTAAATACCCCAAAGATCAACACCTCCCAAGAGCACCAGAGCAAGTGAGGGGTCATTTATACGTTAATGTCATCAAGTCCCTGTTAATATGGGAAGACACAGTGTCTCTGCTTAAGGCACAACTCTCCTAAACACGAGAGTGAAGAATACAACTTTAGAACACTTTCCCACCAGGAGACTCGAACCCTAGCCAGTACAGAAGCCTTCCAGCAACTGGCATAACAGGTACGCCTTAACCCGCTCCACCACCTGCTCAGACCCTTAAAAGAGATGGTAATTTCGGAGTATTTAAATACCCCAAAGATCAACACCTCCCAAGAGCACCAGAGCAAGTGAGGGGTCATTTATACGTTAATTTCATCAAGTCCCTGTTAATATGGGAAGACACAGTGTCTCTGCTTAAGGCACAACTCTCCTAAACACGAGAGTGAAGTATACAACTTTAGAACACTTTCCCACCAGGAGACTCGAACCCTAGCCAGCACAGAAGCCTTCCAGCAACTGGCATAACAGGTACACCTTAACCCGCTCCACCACCTGCTCAGACCCTTAAAAGAGATGGTAATTTCGGAGTATTTAAATTCCCCAAAGATCAACACCTCCCAAGAGCACCAGAGCAAGTGAGGGGTCATTTATACGTTAATTTCATCAAGTCCCTGTTAATATGGGAAGACACAGTGTCTCTGCTTAAGGCACAACTCTCCTAAACAGGAGAGTGAAGTATACAACTTTAGAACACTTTCCCACCATGAGACTCGAACCCTAGCCAGCACAGAAGCCTTCCAGCAACTGGCATAACAGGTACGCCTTAACCCGCTCCACCACCTACTCAGACCCTTAAAAGAGATACTAAATACTCCGAAATTACCATCTCTTTTAAGGGTCTGAGCAGGTGGTGGAGCGGGTTAAGGCGTACCTGTTATGCCAGTTGCTGGAAGGCTTCTGTGCTGGCTAGGGTTCGAGTCTCCTGGTGGGAAAGTGTTCTAAAGTTGTATACTTCACTCTCGTGTTTAGGAGAGTTGTGCCTTAAGCAGAGACACTGTGTCTTCCCATATTAACAGGGACTTGATGAAATTAACGTATAAATGACCCCTCACTTGCTCTGGTGCTCTTGGGAGGTGTTGATCTTTGGGGTATTTAAATTCTCCGAAATTACCATCTCTTTTAAGGGTCTGAGCAGGTGGTGGAGCGGGTTAAGGCGTACCTGTTATGCCAGTTACTGGAAGGCTTCTGTGCTGGCTAGGGTTCGAGTCTCCTGGTGGGAAAGTGTTCTAAAATTGTATACTTCACTCTCGTGTTTAGGAGAGTTGTGCCTTAAGCAGAGACACTGTGTCTTCCCATATTAACAGGGACTTGATGAATTTAATGTATAAATGGCCCCTAACTTGCTCTGGTGCTCTTGGGAGCTGTTGATCTTTGGGGTATTTAAATACTCCGAAATTACCATCTCTTTTAAGGGTCTGAGCAGGTGGTGGAGCGGGTTAAGGCGTACCTGTTATGCCAGTTGCTGGAAGGCTTCTGTGCTGGCTAGGGTTCGAGTCTCCTGGTGGGAAAGTGTTCTAAAGTTGTATACTTCACTCTCGTGTTTAGGAGAGTTGTGCCTTAAGCAGAGACACTGTGTCTTCCCATATTAACAGGGACTTGATGAAATTAACGTATAAATGACCCCTCACTTGCTCTGGTGCTGTTGGGAGGTGTTGATCTTTGGGGTATTTAAATAATCCGAAATTACCATCTCTTTTAAGGGTCTGAGCAGGTGGTGGAGCGGGTTAAGGCGTACCTGTTATGCCAGTTGCTGGAAGGCTTCTGTGCTGGCTAGGGTTCGAGTCTCCTGGTGGGAAAGTGTTCTAAAGTTGTATACTTCACTCTCGTGTTTAGGAGAGTTGTGCCTTAAGCAGAGACACTGTGTCTTCCCATATTAACAGGGACTTGATGAAATTAACGTATAAATGACCCCTCACTTGCTCTGGTGCTCTTGGGAGGTGTTGATCTTTGGGGTATTTAAATACTCCAAAATTACCATCTCTTTTAAGGGTCTGAGCAGGTGGTGGAGCGGGTTAAGGCGTACCTGTTATGCCAGTTGCTGGAAGGCTTCTGTGCTGGCTAGGGTTCGAGTCTCCTGGTGGGAAAGTGTTCTAAAGTTGTATACTTCACTCTCGTGTTTAGGAGAGTTGTGCCTTAAGCAGAGACACTGTGTCTTCCCATATTAACAGGGACTTGATGAAATTAACGTATAAATGACCCCTCACTTGCTCTGGTGCTCTTGGGAGGTGTTGATCTTTGGGGTATTTAAATACTCCGAAATTACCATCTCTTTTAAGGGTCTGAGCAGGTGGTGGAGCGGGTTAAGGCGTACCTGTTATGCCAGTTGCTGGAAGGCTTCTGTGCTGGCTAGGGTTCGAGTCTCCTGGTGGGAAAGTGTTCTAAAATTGTATACTTCACTCTCGTGTTTAGGAGAGTTGTGCCTTAAGCAGAGACACTGTGTCTTCCCATATTAACAAAGACTTGATGAAATTAATGTATAAATGACCCCTCACTTGCTCTGGTGCTCTTGGGAGGTGTTGATCTTTGGGGTATTTAAATACTCCGAAATTACCATCTCTTTTAAGGGTCTGAGCAGGTGGTGGAGCGGGTTAAGGCGTACCTGTTATGCCAGTTGCTGGAAGGCTTCTGTGCTGGCTAGGGTTCGAGTCTCCTGGTGGGAAAGTGTTCTAAAGTTGTATACTTCACTCTCGTGTTTAGGAGAGTTGTGCCTTAAGCAGAGACACTGTGTCTTCCCATATTAACAGGGACTTGATGAAATTAACGTATAAATGACCCCTCACTTGCTCTGGTGCTCTTGGGAGGTGTTGATCTTTGGGGTATTTAAATACTCCGAAATTACCATCTCTTTTAAGGGTCTGAGCAGGTGGTGGAGCGGGTTAAGGCGTACCTGTTATGTCAGTTGCTGGAAGGCTTCTGTGCTGGCTAGGGTTCGAGTCTCCTGGTGGGAAAGTGTTCTAAAGTTGTATACTTCACTCTCGTGTTTAGGAGAGTTGTGCCTTAAGCAGAGACACTGTGTCTTCCCATATTAACAGGGACTTGATGAAATTAACGTATAAATGACCCCTCACTTGCTCTGGTGCTCTTGGGAGGTGTTGATCTTTGGGGTATTTAAATACTCCGAAATTACCATCTCTTTTAAGGGTCTGAGCAGGTGGTGGAGCGGGTTAAGGCATACCTGTTATGCCAGTTGCTGGAAGGCTTCTGTGCTGGCTAGGGTTCGAGTCTCCTGGTGGGAAAGTGTTCTAAAGTTGTATACTTCACTCTCGTGTTTAGGAGAGTTGTGCCATATATATATATATATATATATATATATATATATATATATATATATATATATATATATATATATATATATATATATATATATATATATTTATATATATATATATATATATATATTAGTATATTTTGGTAGCAGTCTTTCCTGTAGACATATATTATTAAATATGACCGAAAAAGTAAGATTAATAATTCTAACACGAATTTTCTCGATCTTTCGTACATTTCTTTTCACTGTTGGTGGTAATTCAAAAATCAATTCTCCAAAATTCATTTTTATTTCTAGTCTGACGCGACACTTGAGCGCGTTTTGTAAAACTTATTACATTTTCAAAGACTTTAGTTTACACATACACAACTGAATAGAACTTACACATCTCCGATTTGTTTATATGTACATTTGGGTGAGGTGGATGGGGTGAGGTGGTATTAATAGGGTATTAATTTCATCAACACAAGACAGAACACAAAACAATGGGTATTGAATGGAAGTGTTGTATTTGTTGGATATTTCTTCCATATTAGTTGTATAGGGATGTATAGCGACGAACTTAGGAGGGAAGAGCAGGCTCAATCTCTTGAAGGAGATTATCGTCACAATATATATATATATAAAAGTTTGTGAGGGTACCACCTCTGGTGCCAATGTGGGGACCCATAGCCTCGGAGAAGAAAATAAAAAGTATTTAGAGGAGACCTTGATGGATGATGAGGAATTAGCCTCGGCTACCATCATCTTTTGTCCGGTCGTGATGGTCGAATGGTTAAGGGGGCCTGTACACCAGTTACAGAGTGGTCCTGGCAGTATGGGTTCGAGTCATTTCTGGGGTGTGAGTTTTCAGTTGCATATATGCCTGGGGACCATTCAGGCTTGTTCGCATATATATATTTGACAAAATTTGACAAATATTAGAAGGTACATTAAAATAAAACTTGAGGGTTATCAACAGGTACATTGTAGCAAAACTTGAGGATTATTTCAAGGTATAATGCAGTAAAATATGCATTCAATATAACAACCATGATATAAGAAATGGCAATGATTACAATTGTAAAGTATTGCTTAGGTACATATATTGGGGATTGGGTAACACTTGATACACTGCACGTTTCAAGCAGTAGGTAGGACACTATGAAGATGATATTAGGTAATTTTTTGGGTTTATTTTTGAATAAGGCAAAAGTTGGACAGTTTTTAAATTCGTCAGGGAGTGAGTTCCATAGACTAGGTCCCTTTATTTGCAGTGTTTACACAGATTAAGTTTGACTCTGGGGGATATCAAAGATATATTTATTTCAGATGTGGTGATTATGGGTTCTATTACATCTGTCCAGGAAAAGTTTCAGAACAAGGTTTTATAAATGTAAATAGCACAAGAGAATGTGTGGAGTGAGTTTATGTTTAGCATGTTTAGGAATTTAAATAGGGGGCTGAGTGTTTTCGTTTGCTATTGTTCTAATAGAAGGTTTTTGTTGGGTGATGATGAGCTTGCAGTGGTTGAACCCCATGCACAGATACCATATGTAAGATATGGATAGATTAGCGCATAGTATAATGAGAGGAGAGCAGAGTTTGGAACATAATATCTGATTTTAGAGAGTATACCAACCGTTTTTGAGACTTGCTTGGTTATGTGTTGAATGTGCAACCCGTCCTGTACATGTGCTAAAGTTGAGTCTCTTGTCTAAGTACAGGCCAAGGAACTTTCTATCATTATTATTGCTGATGTTAACACTTTCGCGCTCTCGGCGCTAAAAAAAAATCAATACCCTAGATGCTTTTGGCACTTCGCGCGCCTACGCGGTAAGACCGAAAAAGTGTACACTCTTTTGACTGTCCTGACAATAATTGAAGGCGCACGTATTTAAATTTGGTATCACTGTGTTCGCAATAAAATTGTCTATAAGAGCATACCTATAAAATGCCGCCCAAACATAAGGAGTATCAACACCAAATAAAAAACTATGCAGATCACTCGCCGAGAGCGCCAAACAGCAACAAAATGTTTCCACTCTCTTAATGGTTGCGAAGCCTACAGTTGTTCTACATCGCTAATTTTGGTATCATTGGAATCGCAATAAAATTCTCTACACGGACATATGCATATGAATGTTTAATATAGGTAATTGCCCACCCGCAAGAGTGTGTGAAGTGGAGAGTAGTTAGCCGCGAGCGCACTGGCGAAAACACAGGGGGGAAATCATGCTTGGAAAGTTTATACGTTTCCTGACCCTACTTTTCTATGTACGTATTTCTTTTTTATACCAATGTGTTCGCAATAAAATTTCTATAAGATGAAATGTATAACATTTTTACAAAGCATGTGTAAGAGAAGCGCCAAATATAGAACCACGACGCTCAGTATGCGTTCGCGGCAGAAACGAACGCATTGTTTTCGTTCGTTTGATGTTTGTCCTGTTTATACTTGTTGAAACATTTTATAATTTGTATGACAGTGATCGCAGTAAAATTCCCTACACAGACATAAACATAACACATACAAATATTTCCCACGTGTTGGATATATCAACGGCTAAAGGGAACCCACTGCCACATGGCCGCCACACCCGCCACACCCCCAAACATACTTTGTTTTTTTTTTTTTTTTTTTTACTCATAGAAGTTTATGTGATATAATATTCATTCTGGTACCAAAAAATTCGCAAATAAATTCTCTACAAAACGTATATAATATAACTTCTTATAGATGATAAAAAATTCCAAATAGGTGTACTTACCCTGTCTATGTTGATTGAAGATCAACAGTTGAGCATTTTTTCTTCACTCCACCATCTTCAGGCTTCTGATCCTGAAGTTGCTCATCTGATGTTTCTTAGGTGGAGTGAAGCTGTTGCCGGTGGTTATTTTTTCTCCACCCAAAATATCTTTCTTCTGTGGTACCTTGTGTAGCAAGGCGCAGCGCACAGTGCCACATCACAAGTTTTACATCCATATATCACGTCCCTCCTTTTGCCAGACATGAAACAAACACGGCATCTTCTTTTTTTAGCCAAGTGCACGAGTTCATGCGTCAACTTGTAGTCGAGACGTTGTTCTGAATCTATAATTCTTGTATTTCTTGGATGCACTGGAGGAATATTGTCTTCTACAGGAACCACCAAACTTGTAGTAGAATCTTCTATGAAATCAGAAACATCAAGTGGTTCTATGTCCTCAATGTCCATTTCAGAATTTGTGGTTGATGAGTGGGCTTGAGGTGTTGAGGTGAACAGAGGACGCCTCGCACCAGATGGCCCGGGTGTTGAAACTGCCGCGTCAGCAGGAGGAGCTGCGCTGGCATCTATGTCGGGAACATGTGGTATGCTTGTTGTTGTTGGCCATTCCTCGCTGTTCCACGCCAATAAGGCTGAGTCATAAGGCTAAGGCCAATCTGAGAGTATCCCCATCCATTTCGGTTAAAAAATGGAATTTATAGAAATATTTTTTCGATGGACGAGAAAAGTAGGCTGTTATGCGGAATCGTAAGAAAAAAAGGCGACGAGTTATCTCTAATCTAAAGCGCGAAAGTGTTAACATTGTCTATCTGAAACTGAGTTGCATTTGTTGATTTGCTTCCAAATAAGATGTAGTAGGTCTTTTTTATATTTTGTGAGTTTGTTGGTTGACATCCATAAGTGGACTTTTTTTAATTCCTTATTTACAACATTATTTAAAGTGTGTGGATTGGGGTCTGAGTAGATGAGGGTAGTATCGTCAGCAAACAATATAGGATTAAGAATGTTAGAGACATTAGGCAGATCATTGATGTATATAAGAAATAGGAGAGGTCGTATGATAGGGGAAAAATGACATCACATTTTTCATAAATGCTATCTTGATCTGAAACTTTTCCTTGATAAGTGTAATATAAACCATGATTACCACCAGAAATAAATATATCTTTGATATCCCCAGAGTCAAACTAAATTTGTGCAAACACTCCATACAAATAAATGGGCCCCAGTCTTTGGAACTCACTTCCCGATGAAAAAAAAAACAAAAAAAACAGGCGTGTGTAACATGCCCTATGCATAAGTAAAACCTTGAAGTACCTAATTTCATCCTACCTTGTGCTTCAAACTCCCACTGTATCTTGTAGTACCCACTTCTCCAATATTAGTACTTAAGACATATATCCTTACCAGTGCAATGACCTCGTGTCAATTTATAATGTAGTTGTTTGGTGATATAAAACCTTGCTACAATGTACCTTTTCATCTTACCTGATATGTTAGATTAAGGACCTGCCCGAAACGCTATGCGTGTTAGTGGCTTGGCAAGAATGTAATTGTACTGATATTATTTGATCAATAAAGCCACAAGTCTGACAATGTACTTGTTTACCTCAATTTATTGATCAAATAATTCAGGGAGTGAACATGGAGCGGTTCCTATGGCCTGAGCGGTTTGCTACTGACCCAAACTCCACCAACGCCTCTCAAGAATGGCGTCACTGACTCAAAACATTCAAAAACTTCTCTTTAACAGTACAACAAACAACTCTCACCGTTGACAAGCTTTATCTCCTGATAAACTACGTTGCTCCACGTGTGTTCGACAACATGGCTGACTGCACTACGTATGATGCGGCTGAGAAATCCCTAACGGAACTATTTGTAAAGTCCAAGAATGAAGTATTCGCAAGGTATGTGCTTGCAAATCGACGCCAACAATCCGGTGAGTCGATTGACCAGTTTCGTCGGGCATTGAAATTATTAGCTAAAGATTGTCAGTTCAAAGCCGTGACTGCAGCAGAAGCTTGTGATAACTGTGTGAGAGATGCTTTCATTAATGGGCTAGGTTCTGCCACAATAAGGCAGCGCTTACTTGAAAATAAAATTTTAGACTTACAGTCAGCCTTAGACTTACCAGGCTTAAGTTCGAGAAACGGCACAGAAACTTTCTGCCTCTTATGTTCAGCCAGGAGCTACAAACGTTGCCGTGACACATTCATTAGACCTGGAGGACTCAAGAGGACAAGGAATTGTAGAAAAATAAGTTGAAACATTTTCCGCAGCTACAACTAGTGTTTTCAAGTGCTTCTTTTGTGGTTACATTCGGCATCCTCGCAGTCGATGTCCAGCTAGGGAGGCTCTGTGTATGAATTGCAAGAAAAAGGGTCATTATGCTAAGGTCTATCGATCTTTGAAACAGTGTAACGGTGCTTCAAACACCCGACATTCAGATTCTATGTTTGCTACTTTAGCTGGGACTTCACCCTCATGCCTCGGTAAATCAGTTCTTAGCTCTAAAGTCAATGGGATTCCAGTCAGTGCACTGATAACTTTATTCATAAGAATATTGTCGAGCAGAGCGGGTTACTCGTCAGTGTTCTGTAGACTTTAGAACTGCAAGGAGAAACTTACCATGATGTGAATATCAAAGTGTTACCCGATTTCTGTGTCGATGTGATTTTGGGCCATAAATTTTAGCGAAATCATTCCGTGCTCGAAATGACTTTTGGAGGAGAAAAACGCTCACCTTAGAATAGGTGGATTACCTGCCGTCAAAGTACCTGCTCCATCGCTCTTCAGTAATTTAACACCATACTGCAAGCCGATTGCTGTAAAATCCAGACGGCATTCTGAGGCTGACAAGATGTTTATTGAATCTGAGACAGCACGGATGCTGCGTGAAGAGATAATTAGGTACAGTAATTCTCCATGGTGAGCACAGGTATTAGTAACTAGAGGAGAAAATCACAAGAAAAGAATGGTTGAAAATTATTCACAAACAATAAACCGATTAATGGGGCTGGATGCCTACCCCTTATCACATATAGATGAAATTGTGAATAATGTTGCCAGATTTAAAGTATACAGCACACTCCTTCCATGCATGAAGCCATATATCTGGGGGATAGCATTGTTTTTTTTCAATGGAAGAGACGGTTTAGGACCATTCTCTCGAATGTTTTGCAAGTGCAGCTAGTAAGCAAAATTGAGCGGGAGGCATTCTCTTGATTGGGCTTGAGAATTTGATTGATTATACTGTTGGTCCAAGAGATAGGAAGTTCCCTAGTAATATAGCTCATATTATACAGCTCAAGAAGGGGATTTTCTGGTACTAGAGGAAGCAAACGCAGTATGACATAAGTGATCCCATCCTCACCGGGGGATATAACTTTACCTTTGTTTAGGGCCGAGAGTAACTCAAACTCAGTAAATGACACGTTGCATTCATCTTCCTTATGAAGCATGAAGTCAACGAGCCTTTCTCGATATCCGTAACCGGCATTTAATCACAACAAACTCCAGTATCAGCTTACAACAAACTCCAGTATCAGCTTATAACAAACTCTAGTATCAGCTTACAACAAACTCCAGTACCAGTTTACAACAAACTCCAGTATCAGCTTACAACAAACTCCAGTATCAGCTTACAACAAACTCCAGTATCAGCTTACAACAAACTCCAGTATCAGCTTACAACAAACTCTAGTATCAGCTCACAACAAACTCTAGTATCAGCTTACAACAAACTCTAGTATCAGCTTACAAACAACTCCAGTATCAGCTCACAACAAACTCTAGTATCAGCTTACAACAAACTCCAGTATCAGCTTATAACAAACTCCAGTATCAGCTTACAACAAACTCTAGTATCAGCTTACAACAAACTCCAGTATCAGCTTACAACAAACTCCAGTATCAGCTTACAACAAACTCCAGTATCAGCTCACAACAAACTCCAGTATCAGCTCACAACAAACTCCAGTATCAGCTCACAACAAACTCTAGTATCAGCTCACAACAAACTCTAGTATCAGCTTACAACAAACTCCAGTATCAGCTTACAACAAACTCTAGTATCAGCTTACAACAAACTCTAGTATCAGCTTACAACAAACTCTAGTATCAGCTCACAACAAACTCCAGTATCAGCTTACAACAAACTCCAGTATCAGCTTATAACAAACTCCAGTATCAGCTTACAACAAACTCTAGTATCAGCTTACAACAAACTCCAGTATCAGCTTACAACAAACTCCAGTATCAGCTTACAACAAACTCCAGTATCAGCTCACAACAAACTCTAGTATCAGCTTACAACAAACTCCAGTATCAGCTTACAACAAACTCTAGTATCAGCTTAAAGCAAATTCCAGCATCAGCTCAACACATCTAGTATCAGCTTACAGCTAACTCTTGCAGAAGCTTACAACAAACTCCAGTATCAGCTCAAAACAAACTGTATTATCAGCTTACAAGAAGCTCTATTATCAGCTTACAGCAAACTTTAGTATAAGCTTACAACAAACTCCAGTATCATCTTACAACAAACTCTAGTGTCAGCTTACAACAAACTCTTGCATCGGCTTATAACAAACTCCAGCATCAGCTCACAACAAATTTTATTATCAGTTTAGAACAAACTCTTGTATCAGCTAATAACAAACTCTAGTATCAGCCTACAACAAACTCTAGTAACAGCTTACACCTGGCTCTTGTATCAGCTAATAACAAACTCTAGTATCAGCTTGCATCAGCTTACAACAGACTCTAGTATCAGCTCTCAACAAACTCCAGCATCAGCTCACAACAAATTTTATTTTCAGTTTAGAACAAACTCTTGTATCAGCTCACAACAAATTCTAGTATCAGCTTACAACAAACTCTAGCATTACCTTACAACTTACAACAAACTCAGCATCAGTGTGATCAACCCATCTTCCTGTTCAGTAAGTAATTATCAAAAGAAGGCACCAAACCGGGAAGGCTATGTACCACCATCAAATGTACGGCATAATCAGAGGGCGCTAAATATCACCAAGGATGGCAATACGAGAACAGAAACACATAAGGCGAACGATATCAACAGTATCCGATTCACCAAGAATTCAATCGAGGGACAAGTGACAGCGAGGAACGGTCGGAAAGCAAGACACACGCTCGTTCTGGAAGTCAGGACATTCAACAAGGATATGCACGACTGTAAGAGGGACAATGCAATTTGGACAATACGGAGCAGGGCGGCGCTCTATTAAGTGACCATGAGTTAAGCGAGTATGGCCAATATGCAACCTTGCCAGAGCTGTTTCCCACCGCCGGTTATGGTGGTAGGAGGAAGGCCACAGGGACACACTACTCTTAAGAGTACGCAGTTTGTTACCAGTAACAGAAGACCAACAACCCTGCCAACGGGCAAAGATGGAGGAATGAATAACTGGGTAAAAGTCGGAATAAGGAATACCTTAACGGGAGATGGGAAAAGTATGGATAGCTTCCTTAGCGGCAGTATCCGCACGCTCATTTAAAGAGACACCAACATGGCAGGGAACCCAGCAAAACTCTACCGACTTAAATTTACTGGAGATAAGAAACAGCCAATGTTAAATCTCGATGACCACCGGGTGGATCGGATTAAAGGACCCCAAAGCCATGATGGCACTTCGAGAGTTAACTACCACCACAAAGGAGGATTGACAACGAGAAAGCAGGAGACGAAGAGCATAGAGAATAGCATAAAGTTCTGCTGTGAAGACGCTAGCCTCTGGAGGAAAGCGACACATATAAGTGTGGTCAGGAAAACAACAGAGTAGCCCACACCGTCAGCAGACATAGACCCATCGGTGAAGACGGAAACAGAGTGGGAGTGTGAAGAAAAGTGCTCAAGGAAAAGGCATTTCAGAACTGTAGGAGGTAAAAGCTTTAGTGATGCAGGTCAGGGAAGTACAAAATTAGGGAAGAGGGACCCTCCACGGGGACAAGGACAGAAGAATACTAGGAAAAACATTGGTAATACGAACCGAAAGAGAATCTTGGCATCAACGGGCTTGACAGTGAAGGGGATCCTCCTGTTTAGATAGTACTTTTTACACCATAGTACAAATATTGATGTACTAAGCAATTAGATTGTAGAATTTTGTACTATTAACATTTATAAAGTCCGAAAATAATGAAGTTCAAAAATAAAACTAAAAAAAAAAATTCTAGGCCGAGGGGCCTCGTAGCCTGGTGCATAGCGCGCAGGACTTGTAATTCTGTGGCGCGGGTTCGATTCCCGCACGAGGCAGAAACAAATGGGCAAAGTTTCTTTCACCCTAAATGCCCCTGTTACCTAGCAGTAAATAGGTACCTGGGAGTTAGTCAGCTGTCACGGGCTGCTTCCTGGGGGTGGAGGCCTGGTCGAGGACCGGGCCGCGGGGACACTAAAGCCCCGAAATCATCTCAAGATAACCTCAAGATTGTATAGCACACATATGTACTAATAATGTATAGCACACATATGTAGTAATAATGAGAACTGCTGAAGGCCTATTGGCCCATACGAGGCAGCTCCCATTATAACCACCGAAGGAGATAGTAATAGGAAAAAGAAAAGGATAGCAAGGGAGCGTAGGAGAAGACAATGAACAGAAAAAGGGAGAAGAGAGAAAGAAAAGGAAAGAGAAAGAAAGATAAATGGAAGGGGTAAGCTTATGTTAAGTCACGTTTGTTAGAAAGATTAGAGCATTTGAGTATATACTGTGAAAGGGAAGAGTCCACAGCAACAAAGCCAGGACTCAAGTTCATGTTGGGTACATTGTGTATAAGAGCCGATTCTACAAGACGGCGTCTGTGTAGAGTAGAGGCAGGAAAGATTATTTTGGAGGAAGACCAATCAATGGGATGATTAGAATCCCTCACATGGCAGAAGAGAGCATTGTTAGTGTCTGCAGACTTAACACTTCTCTTGTGTTCTTTAAGTCTGTCATTCAGTGTACGGCCAGTTTCGCCAAAGTATTGGAGAGGACAAGATGAACAGGAAATAGAGTAGACACCAGCAGCATTAGAAGCAGGAAGAGCAGTGTGAACTAGATTGCTACGAAGTGTGTTAGTTTGTCGAAAGGCGAGTTTAATGTCAAGAGGACGAAAGGTATTGGTAAAAGTTTTGAGTTCAGATATGAAGGGAAGGCATAGTACAGTGCTACTAGTGTTGGAAGCAGGTTTAGGATGAAAGAAATTTCGTTTAGCTTGAGAGTAGGCACAGTTGATGAAATGCAAAGGATAACCAAAGAAGTCGTCCCTTCAACTTCTAGTGTGTGGTCTGGTCAACATACTTCAGCCACGTTATTGTGACTCATCGCCTGCATATGTACTATATTAGGCCTCAGGTAGCGTGTATTAGGCCTAGGAAGGTTAGGTTAGGTTAATAGTTTGTCATTACAACATAAGTAAAAATCGTATTCCGGTTTGTCTAAATTTAATAGTATCAATTTCTTTCTAATTTGGTTGTACTTCAGTGTATGTACTATGGGCCTCATTGTTACTATAAGTACTATCAAAACAGGAGGATTGGCTACTATATCTGCAAACCATCCTTATTTGGACGAGTATTGTGAGCGTGTGAGATGGTGTATATTGAGTACGAGGAGAGGTTTGTCTTTGGACACAACCAATAGTTCGGACATTAAGGGGAAGGTTTCCTTTCCATCATAAGTCCAAGTCATATTAGTATACCCAACACCTTCTGATGTTATAACAACCCACAGATATGATTCCAAGAGTGATATTATTGCACCCAACACCTGCTAATGTTGTAGACAACCCACAGATGAGTCCAAGAGTGATATTAGTGTATCAAACACCTGCTGATGTTGTAGACAACCACAGATATGAGTCCAAGAGTGATATTAGTATACCCAACACCTGCTGATGTTGTAAACAACCAGATATGAGTACAAGAACGATATTATTTCACCCAACACCTGTCAATGTTGTAGACAACCACCCACAGATGAGTTCCGGAGTGATATTATTACACCAAACACCTGTCGATGTTGTAGACAACCACAGATGAGTCCAAGAGTGATATTATTGCACCAAACACCTGTCGATGTTGTAGACAACCACAGATGAGTCCAAGAGTGATATTACTGCACCAAACACCTGTCGATGTTGTAGACAACCCACAAATGAGTCCCAGAGTGATATTATTGCACCCAACACCTGCTTATGTTGTAGACAACCCACAAATGAGTCCCAGAGTGATATTATTGCACCCAACACCTGCTTATGTTGTAGACAACCCACAAATGAGTCCCAGAGTGATATTACTGCACCTAACACCTGCTCATGTTGTAGACAACCAGCAGATACGCGTCCAAGAGTGATATCATTGCCCCCAACACCTGCTAATGTTGATGACGATCAACAGATACGAGTGCAAGTGATATTAGTGTACCCAGCACCTGCTGATGTTGTAGACAACTCAGTTATGAGTCCAGGATTGATATTATTGCACCCAACACTTGCTGATGTTGCAGACAACCACAGATATGACGAGGTTTCACAGGATAATGGTCCATGAAGGACCGAGGCGTCGTCACTGCCTTTGTTATACTTGTGGGTAGTGTGTAGTGTTGAGCCGTGTTAGTGTGACATACTCTCCACATACTGATGTTGTACATGACCGACTGTGGTGTGTGAGCCGTGTTAGTGTGACATACTCTCCACATACTGATGTTGTACATGACCGACTGTGGTGTGTGAGCCGTGTTAGTGTGACATACTGATGTTGTACATGACCGGCTATGTGGTGTGTGAGCCGCGTTAGTGTGACATACTCTCCACATACTGATGTTGTACATGACCAACAATGTGGTCTGTGAGCCGTGTTAGTGTGACATACTGATGTTGTACATGACCGGCTATGTGGTGTGTGAGCCGTGTTAGTGTGACATACTCTCCACATACTGATGTTGTACATGACCGGCTATGTGGTGTGTGAGCCGTGTTAGTGTGACATACTCTCCACATACTGATGTTGTACATGACCGGCTATGTGGTGTGTGAGCCGCGTTAGTGTGACATACTCTCCACATACTGATGTTGTACATGACCAACAATGTGGTCTGTGAGCCGTGTTAGTGTGACATACTGATGTTGTACATGACCGGCTATGTGGTGTGTGAGCCGTGTTAGTGTGACATACTCTCCACATACTGATGTTGTACATGACCGACTGTGGTGTGTGAGCCGCGTTAGTGTGACATACTCTCCACATACTGATGTTGTACATGACCAACAATGTGGTCTGTGAGCCGTGTTAGTGTGACATACTGATGTTGTACATGACCGGCTATGTGGTGTGTGAGCCGTGTTAGTGTGACATACTCTCCACATACTGATGTTGTACATGACCGGCTATGTGGTGTGTGAGCCGTGTTAGTGTGACATACTCTCCACATACTGATGTTGTACATGACCGACTATGTGGTGTGTGAGCCGTGTTAGTGTGACATACTCTCCACATACTGATGTTGTACATGACCGACTATGTGGTGTGTGAGCCGTGTTAGTGTGACATACTCTCCACATACTGATGTTGTACATGACCGACTATGTGGTGTGTGAGCCGTGTTAGTGTGACATACTCTCCACATACTGATGTTGTGTGTGTCAGGTATAGTGCTGGATGGTGCCTAGTTCATTAAGGGAGGAAATATCAATAACTATCTCTTGTTATATATACATTTTGATCAGATTTTGTTAATAATTATTTAATGCTTGTGTAGTAAATAGCATATGTGACGAATGTCAGTAGCCAAATTATGGAAAGAAGTATATTAGATATAATTTTAAAATCATCTACTGATAGCATATGATGCGGTGTAAGGTAAAACAATAAGGAGTGAATCAAGAGAAATAGTAATTAATTATAGAAAGGGTGGAATCACTCTGCACTGTTAATGGACAATTCCAAAATGTCCTGTTCTAAACTTGGTTACCTTTAACTTAACACAACTGAATTAATAAAATTTTCAGTGCTTTATATAAATTTATTGATATGTTTCATATGACAATGGTTTATAAATCACTACATTTGGGCAGCTTACATAAAGCGACTGATGGAAGCACATAGATTAATGGAACAAAAAAATGCTTGGTAATCATCAAAAAGTTTTAATTCTACATAAATCTAAATTCACTACAACCTGAAAACTTAGAAATTTATAACAGAGGACATAAAAATTCAGCATTTCTAGCTGCTCCTTAAATAATTTTAACTAAAACTCTTGTGTGATGTTATGACAAAACACTTAAAGTAAAGATATCAAATTCATTAGAATGTGAGGCGAAGTAATGTATAACTTTGAAGCATACTTTACATACATACATTCCACCTCCACAAGAACAAAAGATTACCACACTGCCTCTAAATATGGGACGCCTCCATCCTTGATTAACGGTCCTTAGGAACACAACCCTTGTGACCAGACAATATATTACAGCTCGATCATAAATAGTCGAAATTAAATCGGGAACTTGTTAATCCGTAGCTTCTCACCAGGTGGTATCAATAACCACACAGCGACAAATTAATGCTTATACAATACCAAATAAGATTTGCATCAAAACACTTTATCGTGACCTAATAATTTGAACTGATAATACAGCTGATCTAAAATAAATAAATATGTTCCTTCTTGACGTCTCCGGATATTTGCAGGCGTCAGATTAGATCACTACGAGTCATTATTCACCTCCATGGTACTACTCCAAGTCTCGGGGAATGTCTGGAGGTGTGCCTCCGCCACTTCTACTCCCTAATGATGGCCACCATAACCGTCTTGTAGTCGCCAGAAATTTCACCCTGTAGAAAAGAAACGGATCGCAGGCGGTTAACATCTAATTTGTGCTCATATCAGCCGGTCCTCCTAAGGTTCCCCAACGTCAAGAAATTGTCGTACACTAGATTCAGGAACAAGACAGTCGTAAAATTGTCGCACACTAGAGATTCAGGAATCAGACAGTTGTAAAATTATCGCACACTAGAGATTCAGGAACCAGACAGTCGTAAAATTATCGCACACTAGAGATTCAGGAACCAGACAGTCGTAAAATTGTCGCACACTAGAGATTCAGGAACTAGACAGTCGTAAAATTGTCACACACTAGAGATTCAGGAGTTAGTGAGGCACAAATTGCGTCACTAACTCCTCCTTCCACCACCGTCCATAGGATGGGTCCCTGAACCCATTATATGCCTACAGTACCCTTATCCTAACCTACTAGAGGACCCAAAACAGAAAACGGGACAGTATGTCAATTTCGCTAGCCGCTACCATTTTCTAGTACGACGATTTTTGAGCTTAGGTAAAGTATATGTAAAAATGCGACGTTTTATTAGGAGGACAGGTTAGAGGAGGGTGAAGGGAATACCAGTACGATTAACCACACTTACGAACCCACTGTAAATTTTGCAATACATCTTCTATCAAATATATTCCTAAAGTTACCTTCGATGGAATGTACAAAATACAGACAATTATACCCATAAAAAGGTTCACGATTTATAACATTGGAGAGCCATAGGCATAACATAACGTGAGAGCAACTATAAACCTAACTTACCCTCTCCTAGGCCACATTTATTACATATGTGTACGATGCTAGGCCTAGGAAATGTTAGGTTTGGTGGTGGCCGACCATCTACAAACAACAATTGTTGTTTTTAGTGATAGTCAAAGAAACTTTTGTACGTTCATTAACCCGTAACTACAGGCACTCGAGTAGTAATTACAGGCACTCGAGTAACTACAGGCACTCGTGCAGTAACTACAGGCACTCATGCAGTAACTACAGACACTCGTGCAGTAACTACAGACACTCGTGCAGTAACTACAGACACTCGTGCAGTAACTACAGGCACTCGAGTAGTAACTACAGACACTCGTGCAGTAGCTACAGGCACTCGAGTAGTAACTACAGGCACTCGTGCAGTAACTACAGTCACTCGAGTAGTAACTACAGTCACTCGTGTAGTAACTACAGGCACTCGAGTAGTAACTACAGGCACTCGTGCAGTAACTACAGGCACTCGAGTAGTAACTACAGGCACTCGAGTAGTAACTACACACACACGTGTAGTAACTACAGGCACTCGTGCAGTAATTACAGGCACTCGTGTAGTAACTACAGGCACTCGTGTAGTAACCACAGGCACTCGTCTAGTAACTACAGGCACTCGTGTAGTAACTACAGGCACTCGTGCAGTAACTACAGACACTCGTGTAGTAACTACAGACACTCGTGCAGTAACTACAGGCACTCGTGCAGTAACTACAGGCACTCGTGCAGTAACTACACACTCGTGTAGTAACTACAGGCACTCATGTAGTAACTACAGGCACTCGCATAGTAACTACAGGCACTAATGTAGTAACTACAGGCACTCATGTAGTAACTAAACACTCGTGTAATAACTACAGGCACTCGTGCAGTAACTACAGGCACTCGAGTAGTAACTACAGGCACTCGTGCAGTAACTACAGGCACTCGTGTAGTAACTACAGGCACTCGTGTAGTAACTACAGGCACTCGTGTAGTAACTACAAGCACTCGTGTAGTAACTACAGGCACTCATGTAGTAACTACAGGCACTCGCATAGTAACTACAGGCACTAATGTAGTAACTACAGGCACCCATGTAGTAACTACACACTCGTGTAATAACTACAGGCACTCGTGCAGTAACTACAGGCACTCGTGCAGTAACTACAGGCACTCGAGTAGTAACTACAGGCACTCGTGCAGTAACTACAGGCACTCGAGTAGTAACTACAGGCACTCGAGTAGTAACTACAGGCACTCGAGTAGTAACTACACACACACGTGTAGTAACTACAGGCACTCGTGCAGTAATTACAGGCACTCGTGTAGTAATTACAGGCACTCGTGTAGTAACTACTGGCACTCGTGTAGTAACTACAGATACTCGAGTAGTAACTACAGGTACTCGTGTAGTAACTACAGGCACTCGTGTAGTAACTACAGGCACTCGTGCAGTAACTACAGACACTCGTGTAGTAACTACAGGTACTCGTGTAGTAACTACTGGCACTCGTGTAGTAACTACAGGCACTCGTGCAGTAACTACAGACACTCGAGTAGTAACTACAGACACTCGTGTAGTAACTACAGGCAGTCGAGTAGTAACTACAGGCACTCGTGTAGTAACTACAGGCACTCGTGCAGTAACTACAGGCACTCGTGTAGTAACTACTGGCACTCGTGTAGTAACTACAGGCACTCGTGTAGTAACTACTGGCACTCGTGTAGTAACTACAGGCACTCGTGCAGTAACTACAGACACTCGTGTAGTAATTACAGACACTCGTGTAGTAACTACAGGCACTCGGGAAGTAACTACAGGCACACGTGTATTAACTACAGGCACTCGTGCAGTAACTACAGGCACTCGTGCAGTAACTACAGACACTCGAGTAGTAACTACAGACACTCGTGTAGTAACTACAGGCACTCGGGAAGTAACTACAGGCACACGTGTATTAACTACAGGCACTCGTGCAGTAACTACAGGCACTCGTGCAGTAACTACAGGTACTCGTGTAGTAACTACAGGCACTCGTGTAGTAACTACAGGCACTCGTGTAGTAACTACAGACACTCGAGTAGTAACTACAGACACTCGTGTAGTAACTAAAGGCAGTCGAGTAGTAACTACAGGCACTCGTGCAGTAACTACAGATACTCGTGTAGTAACTACAGGTACTCGTGTAGTAACTACAGGCACTCGTGTAGTAACTACAGGCACTCGTGTAGTAACTACAGACACTCGGGAAGTAACTACAGGCACACGTGTATTAACTACAGGCACTCGTGCAGCAACTACAGGCACTCGTGTAGTAACTACAGACACTCGAGTAGTAACTACAGACACTCGTGTAGTAACTACAGGCAGTCGAGTAGTAACTACAGGCACTCGAGTAGTAACTACAGGCACTCGTGCAGTAACTACAGGCACTCGAGTAGTAACTACAGGCACTCGAGTAGTAACTACACACACACGTGTAGTAACTACAGGCACTCGTGCAGTAATTACAGGCACTCGTGTAGTAACTACAGGCACTCGTGTAGTAACCACAGGCACTCGTCTAGTAACTACAGGCACTCGTGTAGTAACTACAGGCACTCGTGCAGTAACTACAGACACTCGTGTAGTAACTACAGACACTCGTGCAGTAACTACAGGCACTCGTGCAGTAACTACAGGCACTCGTGCAGTAACTACACACTCGTGTAGTAACTACAGGCACTCATGTAGTAACTACAGGCACTCGCATAGTAACTACAGGCACTAATGTAGTAACTACAGGCACTCATGTAGTAACTAAACACTCGTGTAATAACTACAGGCACTCGTGCAGTAACTACAGGCACTCGAGTAGTAACTACAGGCACTCGTGCAGTAACTACAGGCACTCGTGTAGTAACTACAGGCACTCGTGTAGTAACTACAGGCACTCGTGTAGTAACTACAAGCACTCGTGTAGTAACTACAGGCACTCATGTAGTAACTACAGGCACTCGCATAGTAACTACAGGCACTAATGTAGTAACTACAGGCACCCATGTAGTAACTACACACTCGTGTAATAACTACAGGCACTCGTGCATGCCCCTGTTACCTACAAGACGCCTTAATCCACTTGACCATCACGACCGGACAATAATGAGGTGATAGCATATGAATAATGAGGTGAAGGGTTCGAGTCACTTCTGGGGTGTGAGTTTTCAGTTGCATATTGTCCTGGGGACCATTCAGGCTTGTTCGCATTTGTGTTCCTCACGTGTGCCCCAAAGAATGAGGTGATTTGGTAAAATGCTATGCCCAAGATTACTATCCGAGTGCCGGCGGTGGGGTGGTTCAAATAGCCTCGGCTATCACCTCATTATTGTCCGGTCGTGATGGTCAAGTGGATTAAGGCGTCTTGTACATACCAGTTGCGTGTCTCCTGGGAGTATGGGTTCGAGTCACTTCTGGGGTGTGAGTTTTCAGTTGCATATTGTCCTGGGGACCATTCAGGCTTGTTCGCATATATATATATATATATATATATATATATATATATATATATTAGTATATTTTGGTAGCAGTCTTTCCTGTAGACATATATTATTAAATATGACCGAAAAAGTAAGATTAATAATTCTAACACGAATTTTCTCGATCTTTCGTACATTTCTTTTCACTGTTGGTGGTAATTCAAAAATCAATTCTCCAAAATTCATTTTTATTTCTAGTCTGACGCGACACTTGAGCGCGTTTTGTAAAACTTATTACATTTTCAAAGACTAGTTTACACATACACAACTGAATAGAACTTACACATCTCCGATTTGTTTATATGTACATTTGAGTGAGGTGGATGGGGTGAGGTGGTATTAATAGGGTATTAATTTCATCAACACAAGACAGAACACGAAACAATGGGTATTGAATGGAAGTGTTGTATTTGTTGGATATTTCTTCCATATTAGTTGTATAGGGATGTATAGCGACGAACTTAGGAGGGAAGAGCAGGCTCAATCTCTTGAAGGAGATTATCGTCACAATATATATATATATAAAAGTTTGTGAGGGTACCACCTCTGGTGCCAGTGTGGGGACCCATAGCCTCGGAGAAGAAAATAAAAAGTATTTAGAGGAGACCTTTATGGATGATGAGGAATTAGCCTCGGCTACCATCATCTTTTGTCCGGTCGTGATGGTCGAATGGTTAAGGGGGCCTGTACACCAGTTACAGAGTGGTCCTGGCAGTATGGGTTCGAGTCATTTCTGGGGTGTGAGTTTTCAGTTGCATATATGCCTGGGGACCATTCAGGCTTGTTCGCATATATATATTTGACAAAATTTGACAAATATTAGAAGGTACATTAAAATAAAACTTGAGGGTTATCAACAGGTACATTGTAGCAAAACTTGAGGATTATTTCAAGGTATAATGCTGTAAAATATGCATTCAATATAACAACCATGATATAAGAAATGGCAATGATTACAATTATAAAGTATTGCTTAGGTACATATATTGGGGATTGGGTAACACTTGATACACTGCACGTTTAAAGCAGTAGGTAGGACACTATGAAGATGATATTAGGTAATTTTTTGGGTTTATTTTTGAATAAGGCAAAAGTTGGACAGTTTTTAAATTCGTCAGGGAGTGAGTTCCATAGACTAGGTCCCTTTATTTGCAGTGTTTACACAGATTAAGTTTGACTCTTGGGGATATCAAAGATATATTTATTTCAGATGTGGTGATTATGGGTTCTATTACATCTGTCCAGGAAAAGTTTCAGAACAAGGTTTTATAAATGTAAATAGCACAAGAGAATGTGTGGAGTGAGTTTATGTTTAGCATGTTTAGGAATTTAAATAGGGGGCTGAGTGTTTTCGTTTGCTATTGTTCTAATAGAAGGTTTTTGTTGGGTGATGATGAGCTTGCAGTGGTTGAACCCCATGCACAGATACCATATGTAAGATATGGATAGATTAGCGCATAGTATAATGAGAGGAGAGCAGAGTTTGGAACATAATATCTGATTTTAGAGAGTATACCAACCGTTTTTGAGACTTTCATGCCCTATGCATAAGTAAAACCTTGAAGTACCTAATTTCATCCTACCTTGTGCTTCAAACTCCCACTGTATCTTGTAGTACCCACTTCTCCAATATTAGTACTTAAGACATATATCCTTACCAGTGCAATGACCTCGTGTCAATTTATAATGTAGTTGTTTGGTGATATAAAACCTTGCTACAATGTACCTTTTCATCTTACCTGATATGTTAGATTAAGGACCTGCCCGAAACGCTATGCGTGTTAGTGGCTTTGCAAGAATGTAATTGTACTGATATTATTTGATCAATAAAGCCACAAGTCTGACAATGTACTTGTTTACCTCAATTTATTGATCAAATAATTCAGGGAGTGAACATGGAGCGGTTCCTATGGCCTGAGCGGTTTGCTACTGACCCAAACTCCACCAACGCCGCTCAAGAATGGCGTCACTGACTCAAAACATTCAAAAACTTCTCTTTAACAGTACAACAAACAACTCTCACCGTTGACAAGCTTTATCTCCTGATAAACTACGTTGCTCCACGTGTGTTCGACAACATGGCTGACTGCACTACGTATGATGCGGCTGAGAAATCCCTAACGGAACTATTTGTAAAGTCCAAGAATGAAGTATTCGCAAGGTATGTGCTTGCAAATCGACGCCAACAATCCGGTGAGTCGATTGACCAGTTTCGTCGGGCATTGAAATTATTAGCTAAAGATTGTCAGTTCAAAGCCGTGACTGCAGCAGAAGCTTGTGATAACTGTGTGAGAGATGCTTTCATTAATGGGCTAGGTTCTGCCACAATAAGGCAGCGCTTACTTGAAAATAAAATTTTAGACTTACAGTCAGCCTTAGGCTTACCAGGCTTAAGTTCGAGAAACGGCACAGAAACTTTCTGCCTCTTATGTTCAGCCAGGAGCTACAAACGCTGCCGTGACACACTCATTAGACCTGGAGGACTCAAGAGGACAAGGAATTGTAGAAGAATAAGTTGAAACATTTTCCGCAGCTACAACTAGTGTTTTCAAGTGCTTCTTTTGTGGTTACATTCGGCATCCTCGCAGTCGATGTCCAGCTAGGGAGGCTCTGTGTATGAATTGCAAGAAAAAGGGTCATTATGCTAAGGTCTATCGATCTTTGAAACAGTGTAACGGTGCTTCAAACACCCAACATTCAGATTCTATGTTTGCTACTTTAGCTGGGACTTCACCCTCATGCCTCGGTAAATCAGTTCTTAGCTCTAAAGTCAATGGGATTCCAGTCAGTGCACTGATAACTTTATTCATAAGAATATTGTCGAGCAGAGCGGGTTACTCGTCAGTGTTCTGTAGACTTTAGAACTGCAAGGAGAAACTTACCATGATGTGAATATCAAAGTGTTACCCGATTTCTGTGTCGATGTGATTTTGGGCCATAAATTTTTGCGAAATCATTCCGTGCTCGAAATGACTTTTGGAGGAGAAAAACGCTCACCTTAGAATAGGTGGATTACCTGCCGTCAAAGTACCTGCTCCATCGCTCTTCAGTAATTTAACACCATACTGCAAGCCGATTGCTGTAAAATCCAGACGGCATTCTGAGGCTGACAAGATGTTTATTGAATCTGAGATAGCACGGATGCTGCGTGAAGAGATAATTAGGTACAGTAATTCTCCATGGTGAGCACAGGTATTAGTAACTAGAGGAGAAAATCACAAGAAAAGAATAGTTGAAAATTATTCACAAACAATAAACCGATTAATGGGGCTGGATGACTACCCCTTATCACATATAGAAGAAATTGTGAATAATGATGCCAGATTTAAAGTATACAGCACACTCCTTCCATGCATGAAGCCATATATATGGGGGATAGCATTGTTTTTTTTTCAATGGAAGAGACGGTTTAGGACCATTCTGTCGAATGTTTTGCAAGTGCAGCTAGTAAGTAAAATTGAGCGGGAGGCATTCTCTTGATTGGGCTTGAGAATTTGATTGATTATACTGTTGGTCCAAGAGATAGGAAGTTCCCTAGTAATATAGCTCATATTATACAGCTCAAGAAGGGGATTTTCTGGTACTAGAGGAAGCAAACGCAGTATGACATAAGTGATCCCATCCTCACCGGGGGATATAACTTTACCTTTGTTTAGGGCCGAGAGTAACTCAAACTCAGTAAATGACACGTTGCATTCATCTTCCTTATGAAGCATGAAGTCAACGAGCCTTTCTCGATATCCGTAACCGGCATTTAATCACAACAAACTCCAGTATCAGCTTACAACAAACTCTAGTATCAGCTTACAACAAGCTCTAGTATCAGCTTACAACAAACTCTAGTATCAGCTTACAACAAACTCTAGTATCAGCTTACAACAAGCTCTAGTATCAGCTTACAACAAACTCTAGTATCAGCTTACAACAAGCTCTAGTATCAGCTTACAACAAACTCTAGTATCAGCTTACAACAAACTCTAGTATCAGCTTACAACAAGCTCTAGTATCAGCTTACAACAAACTCTAGTATCAGCTCACAACAAACTCTAGTATCAGCTTACAACAAACTCTAGTATCAGCTTACAACAAACTCCAGTATCAGCTTACAACAAACTCTAGTATCAGCTTACAACAAACTCCAGTATCAGCTTACAACAAACTCCAGTATCTGCTTACAACAAACTCTAGTATCAGCTCACAACAAACTCTAGTATCAGCTTACAACAAACTCCAGTATCAGCTTACAACAAACTCCAGTATCAGCTTACAACAAACTCTAGTATCAGCTTAAAGCAAATTCCAGCATCAGCTCAACACTCTAGTATCAGCTTACAGCTAACTCTTGCAGAAGCTTACAACAAACTCCAGTATCAGCTCAAAACAAACTGTATTATCAGCTTACAAGAAGCTCTATTATCAGCTTACAGCAAACTTTAGTATAAGCTTACAACAAACTCCAGTATCATCTTACAACAAACTCTAGTGTCAGCTTACAACAAACTCTTGCATCGGCTTATAACAAACTCCAGCATCAGCTCACAACAAATTTTATTATCAGTTTAGAACAAACTCTTGTATCAGCTAATAACAAACTCTAGTATCAGCCTACAACAAACTCTAGTAACAGCTTACACCTGGCTCTTGTATCAGCTAATAACAAACTCTAGTATCAGCTTGCATCAGCTTACAACAGACTCTAGTATCAGCTCTCAACAAACTCCAGCATCAGCTCACAACAAATTTTATTATCAGTTTAGAACAAACTCTTGTATCAGCTCACAACAAATTCTAGTATCAGCTTACAACAAACTCTAGCATTACCTTACAACTTACAACAAACTCAGCATCAGTGTGATCAACCCATCTTCCTGTTCAGTAAGTAATTATCAAAAGAAGGCACCAAACCGGGAAGGCTATGTACCACCATCAAATGTACGGCATAATCAGAGGGCGCTAAATATCACCAAGGATGGCAATACGAGAACAGAAACACATAAGGCGAACGATATCAACAGTATCCGATTCACCAAGAATTCAATCGAGGGACAAGTGACAGCGAGGAACGGTCGGAAAGCAAGACACACGCTCGTTCTGGAAGTCAGGACATTCAACAAGGATATGCACGACTGTAAGAGGGACAATGCAATTTGGACAATACGGAGCAGGGCGGCGCTCTATTAAGTGACCATGAGTTAAGCGAGTATGGCCAATATGCAACCTTGCCAGAGCTGTTTCCCACCGCCGGTTATGGTGGTAGGAGGAAGGCCACAGGGACACACTACCCTTAAGAGTACGCAGTTTGTTACCAGTAACAGAAGACCAACAACCCTGCCAACGGGCAAAGATGGAGGAATGAATAACTGGGTAAAAGTCGGAATAAGGAATACCTTAACGGGAGATGGGAAAAGTATGGATAGCTTCCTTAGCGGCAGTATCCGCACGCTCATTTAAAGAGACACCAACATGGCTGGGAACCCAGCAAAACTCTACCGACTTAAATTTACTGGAGATAAGAAACAGCCAATGTTAAATCTCGATGACCACCGGGTGGATCGGATTAAAGGACCCCAAAGTCATGATGGCACTTCGAGAGTTAACTACCACCACAAAGGAGGATTGACAACGAGAAAGCAGGAGACGAAGAGCATAGAGAATAGCATAAAGTTCTGCTGTGAAGACGCTAGCCTCTGGAGGAAAGCGACACATATAAGTGTGGTCAGGAAAACAACAGAGTAGCCCACACCGTCAGCAGACATAGACCCATCGGTGAAGACGGAAACAGAGTGGGAGTGTGAAGAAAAGTGCTCAAGGAAAAGGCATTTCAGAACTGTAGGAGGTAAAAGCTTTAGTGATGCAGGTCAGGGAAGTACAAAATTAGGGAAGAGGGACCCTCCACGGGGACAAGGACAGAAGAATACTAGGAAAAACATTGGTAATACGAACCGAAAGAGAATCTTGGCATCAACGGGCTTGACAGTGAAGGGGATCCTCCTGTTTAGATAGTACTTTTTACACCATAGTACAAATATTGATGTACTAAGCAATTAGATTGTAGAATTTTGTACTATTAACATTTATAAAGTCCGAAAATAATGAAGTTCAAAAATAAAACTAAAAAAAAAAATTCTAGGCCGAGGGGCCTCGTAGCCTGGTGCATAGCGCGCAGGACTCGTAATTCTGTGGCGCGGGTTCGATTCCCGCACGAGGCAGAAACAAATGGGCAAAGTTTCTTTCACCCTAAATGCCCCTGTTACCTAGCAGTAAATAGGTACCTGGGAGTTAGTCAGCTGTCACGGGCTGCTTCCTGGGGGTGGAGGCCTGGTCGAGGACCGGGCCGCGGGGACACTAAAGCCCCGAAATCATCTCAAGATAACCTCAAGATTGTATAGCACACATATGTACTAATAATGTATAGCACACATATGTAGTAATAATGAGAACTGCTGAAGGCCTATTGGCCCAATCGAGGCAGCTCCCATTATAACCACCGAAGGAGATAGTAATAGGAAAAAGAAAAGGATAGCAAGGGAGCGTAGGAGAAGACAATGAACAGAAAAAGGGAGAAGAGAGAAAGAAAAGGAAAGAGAAAGAAAGATAAATGGAAGGGGTAAGCTTATGTTAAGTCACGTTTGTTAGAAAGATTAGAGCATTTGAGTATATACTGTGAAAGGGAAGAGTCCACAGCAACAAAGCCAGGACTAAAGTTCATGTTGGGTACATTGTGTATAAGAGCCGATTCTACAAGACGGCGTCTGTGTAGAGTAGAGGCAGGAAAGATTATTTTGGAGGAAGACCAATCAATGGGATGATTAGAATCCCTCACATGGCAGAAGAGAGCATTGTTAGTGTCTGCAGACTTAACACTTCTCTTGTGTTCTTTAAGTCTGTCATTCAGTGTACGGCCAGTTTCGCCAAAGTATTGGAGAGGACAAGATGAACAGGAAATAGAGTAGACACCAGCAGCATTAGAAGCAGGAAGAGCAGTGTGAACTAGATTGCTACGAAGTGTGTTAGTTTGTCGAAAGGCGAGTTTAATGTCAAGAGGACGAAAGGTATTGGTAAAAGTTTTGAGTTTAGATATGAAGGGAAGGCATAGTACAGTGCTACTAGTGTTGGAAGCAGGTTTAGGATGAAAGAAATTTCGTTTAGCTTGAGAGTAGGCACAGTTGATGAAATGCAAAGGATAACCAAAGAAGTCGTCCCTTCAACTTCTAGTGTGTGGTCTGGTCAACATACTTCAGCCACGTTATTGTGACTCATCGCCTGCATATGTACTATATTAGGCCTCAGGTAGCGTGTATTAGGCCTAGGAAGGTTAGGTTAGGTTAATAGTTTGTCATTACAACATAAGTAAAAATCGTATTCCGGTTTGTCTAAATTTAATAGTATCAATTTCTTTCTAGTTTGGTTGTACTTCAGTGTATGTACTATGGGCCTCATTGTTACTATAAGTACTATCAAAACAGGAGGATTGGTTGCTATATCTGCAAACCATCCTTATTTGGACGAGTATTGTGAGCGTGTGAGATGGTGTATATTGAGTATGAGGAGAGGTTTGTCTTTGGACACAACCAATAGTTCGGACATTAAGGGGAAGGTTTCCTTTCCATCATAAGTCCAAGTCATATTAGTATACCCAACGCCTTCTGATGTTATAACAACCCACAGATATGATTCCAAGAGTGATATTATTGCACCCAACACCTGCTAATGTTGTAGACAACCCACAGATGAGTCCAAGAGTGATATTAGTGTATCAAACACCTGCTGATGTTGTAGACAACCACAGATATGAGTCCAAGAGTGATATTAGTATACCCAACACCTGCTGATGTTGTAAACAACCAGATATGAGTACAAGAACGATATTATTTCACCCAACACCTGTCAATGTTGTAGACAACCACCCACAGATGAGTCCCGGAGTGATATTATTACACCAAACACCTGTCGATGTTGTAGACAACCACAGATGAGTCCAAGAGTGATATTATTGCACCAAACACCTGTCGATGTTGTAGACAACCACAGATGAGTCCAAGAGTGATATTACTGCACCAAACACCTGTCGATGTTGTAGACAACCCACAAATGAGTCCCAGAGTGATATTATTGCACCCAACACCTGCTTATGTTGTAGACAACCCACAAATGAGTCCCAGAGTGATATTATTGCACCCAACACCTGCTTATGTTGTAGACAACCCACAAATGAGTCCCAGAGTGATATTACTGCACCTAACACCTGCTCATGTTGTAGACAACCAGCAGATACGCGTCCAAGAGTGATATCATTGCCCCCAACACCTGCTAATGTTGATGACGATCAACAGATACGAGTGCAAGTGATATTAGTGTACCCAGCACCTGCTGATGTTGTAGACAACTCAGTTATGAGTCCAGGATTGATATTATTGCACCCAACACTTGCTGATGTTGCAGACAACCACAGATATGACGAGGTTTCACAGGATAATGGTCCATGAAGGACCGAGGCGTCGTCACTGCCTTTGTTATACTTGTGGGTAGTGTGTAGTGTTGAGCCGTGTTAGTGTGACATACTCTCCACATACTGATGTTGTACATGACCGACTGTGGTGTGTGAGCCGTGTTAGTGTGACATACTCTCCACATACTGATGTTGTACATGACCGACTGTGGTGTGTGAGCCGTGTTAGTGTGACATACTGATGTTGTACATGACCGGCTATGTGGTGTGTGAGCCGCGTTAGTGTGACATACTCTCCACATACTGATGTTGTACATGACCAACAATGTGGTCTGTGAGCCGTGTTAGTGTGACATACTGATGTTGTACATGACCGGCTATGTGGTGTGTGAGCCGTGTTAGTGTGACATACTCTCCACATACTGATGTTGTACATGACCGGCTATGTGGTGTGTGAGCCGTGTTAGTGTGACATACTCTCCACATACTGATGTTGTACATGACCGGCTATGTGGTGTGTGAGCCGCGTTAGTGTGACATACTCTCCACATACTGATGTTGTACATGACCAACAATGTGGTCTGTGAGCCGTGTTAGTGTGACATACTGATGTTGTACATGACCGGCTATGTGGTGTGTGAGCCGTGTTAGTGTGACATACTCTCCACATACTGATGTTGTACATGACCGACTGTGGTGTGTGAGCCGCGTTAGTGTGACATACTCTCCACATACTGATGTTGTACATGACCAACAATGTGGTCTGTGAGCCGTGTTAGTGTGACATACTGATGTTGTACATGACCGGCTATGTGGTGTGTGAGCCGTGTTAGTGTGACATACTCTCCACATACTGATGTTGTACATGACCGGCTATGTGGTGTGTGAGCCGTGTTAGTGTGACATACTCTCCACATACTGATGTTGTACATGACCGACTATGTGGTGTGTGAGCCGTGTTAGTGTGACATACTCTCCACATACTGATGTTGTACATGACCGACTATGTGGTGTGTGAGCCGTGTTAGTGTGACATACTCTCCACATACTGATGTTGTACATGACCGACTATGTGGTGTGTGAGCCGTGTTAGTGTGACATACTCTCCACATACTGATGTTGTGTGTGTCAGGTATAGTGCTGGATGGTGCCTAGTTCATTAAGGGAGGAAATATCAATAACTATCTCTTGTTATATATACATTTTGATCAGATTTTGTTAATAATTATTTAATGCTTGTGTAGTAAATAGCATATGTGACGAATGTCAGTAGCCAAATTATGGAAAGAAGTATATTAGATATAATTTTAAAATCATCTACTGATAGCATATGATGCGGTGTAAGGTAAAACAATAAGGAGTGAATCAAGAGAAATAGTAATTAATTATAGAAAGGGTGGAATCACTCTGCACTGTTAATGGACAATTCCAAAATGTCCTGTTCTAAACTTGGTTACCTTTAACTTAACACAACTGAATTAATAAAATTTTCAGTGCTTTATATAAATTTATTGATATGTTTCATATGACAATGGTTTATAAATCACTACATTTGGGCAGCTTACATAAAGCGACTGATGGAAGCACATAGATTAATGGAACAAAAAAATGCTTGGTAATCATCAAAAAGTTTTAATTCTACATAAATCTAAATTCACTACAACCTGAAAACTTAGAAATTTATAACAGAGGACATAAAAATTCAGCATTTCTAGCTGCTCCTTAAATAATTTTAACTAAAACTCTTGTGTGATGTTATGACAAAACACTTAAAGTAAAGATATCAAATTCATTAGAATGTGAGGCGAAGTAATGTATAACTTTGAAGCATACTTTACATACATACATTCCACCTCCACAAGAACAAAAGATTACCACACTGCCTCTAAATATGGGACGCCTCCATCCTTGATTAACGGTCCTTAGGAACACAACCCTTGTGACCAGACAATATATTACAGCTCGATCATAAATAGTCGAAATTAAATCGGGAACTTGTTAATCCGTAGCTTCTCACCAGGTGGTATCAATAACCACACAGCGACAAATTAATGCTTATACAATACCAAATAAGATTTGCATCAAAACACTTTATCGTGACCTAATAATTTGAACTGATAATACAGCTGATCTAAAATAAATAAATATGTTCCTTCTTGACGTCTCCGGATATTTGCAGGCGTCAGATTAGATCACTACGAGTCATTATTCACCTCCATGGTACTACTCCAAGTCTCGGGGAATGTCTGGAGGTGTGCCTCCGCCACTTCTACTCCCTAATGATGGCCACCATAACCGTCTTGTAGTCGCCAGAAATTTCACCCTGTAGAAAAGAAACGGATCGCAGGCGGTTAACATCTAATTTGTGCTCATATCAGCCGGTCCTCCTAAGGTTCCCCAACGTCAAGAAATTGTCGTACACTAGATTCAGGAACAAGACAGTCGTAAAATTGTCGCACACTAGAGATTCAGGAATCAGACAGTTGTAAAATTATCGCACACTAGAGATTCAGGAACCAGACAGTCGTAAAATTATCGCACACTAGAGATTCAGGAACCAGACAGTCGTAAAATTGTCGCACACTAGAGATTCAGGAACTAGACAGTCGTAAAATTGTCACACACTAGAGATTCAGGAGTTAGTGAGGCACAAATTGCGTCACTAACTCCTCCTTCCACCACCGTCCATAGGATGGGTCCCTGAACCCATTATATGCCTACAGTACCCTTATCCTAACCTACTAGAGGACCCAAAACAGAAAACGGGACAGTATGTCAATTTCGCTAGCCGCTACCATTTTCTAGTACGACGATTTTTGAGCTTAGGTAAAGTATATGTAAAAATGCGACGTTTTATTAGGAGGACAGGTTAGAGGAGGGTGAAGGGAATACCAGTACGATTAACCACACTTACGAACCCACTGTAAATTTTGCAATACATCTTCTATCAAATATATTCCTAAAGTTACCTTCGATGGAATGTACAAAATACAGACAATTATACCCATAAAAAGGTTCACGATTTATAACATTGGAGAGCCATAGGCATAACATAACGTGAGAGCAACTATAAACCTAACTTACCCTCTCCTAGGCCACATTTATTACATATGTGTACGATGCTAGGCCTAGGAAATGTTAGGTTTGGTGGTGGCCGACCATCTACAAACAACAATTGTTGTTTTTAGTGATAGTCAAAGAAACTTTTGTACGTTCATTAACCCGTAACTACAGGCACTCGAGTAGTAATTACAGGCACTCGAGTAACTACAGGCACTCGTGCAGTAACTACAGGCACTCATGCAGTAACTACAGACACTCGTGCAGTAACTACAGACACTCGTGCAGTAACTACAGACACTCGTGCAGTAACTACAGGCACTCGAGTAGTAACTACAGACACTCGTGCAGTAGCTACAGGCACTCGAGTAGTAACTACAGGCACTCGTGCAGTAACTACAGTCACTCGAGTAGTAACTACAGTCACTCGTGTAGTAACTACAGGCACTCGAGTAGTAACTACAGGCACTCGTGCAGTAACTACAGGCACTCGAGTAGTAACTACAGGCACTCGAGTAGTAACTACACACACACGTGTAGTAACTACAGGCACTCGTGCAGTAATTACAGGCACTCGTGTAGTAACTACAGGCACTCGTGTAGTAACCACAGGCACTCGTCTAGTAACTACAGGCACTCGTGTAGTAACTACAGGCACTCGTGCAGTAACTACAGACACTCGTGTAGTAACTACAGACACTCGTGCAGTAACTACAGGCACTCGTGCAGTAACTACAGGCACTCGTGCAGTAACTACACACTCGTGTAGTAACTACAGGCACTCATGTAGTAACTACAGGCACTCGCATAGTAACTACAGGCACTAATGTAGTAACTACAGGCACTCATGTAGTAACTAAACACTCGTGTAATAACTACAGGCACTCGTGCAGTAACTACAGGCACTCGAGTAGTAACTACAGGCACTCGTGCAGTAACTACAGGCACTCGTGTAGTAACTACAGGCACTCGTGTAGTAACTACAGGCACTCGTGTAGTAACTACAAGCACTCGTGTAGTAACTACAGGCACTCATGTAGTAACTACAGGCACTCGCATAGTAACTACAGGCACTAATGTAGTAACTACAGGCACCCATGTAGTAACTACACACTCGTGTAATAACTACAGGCACTCGTGCAGTAACTACAGGCACTCGTGCAGTAACTACAGGCACTCGAGTAGTAACTACAGGCACTCGTGCAGTAACTACAGGCACTCGAGTAGTAACTACAGGCACTCGAGTAGTAACTACAGGCACTCGAGTAGTAACTACACACACACGTGTAGTAACTACAGGCACTCGTGCAGTAATTACAGGCACTCGTGTAGTAATTACAGGCACTCGTGTAGTAACTACTGGCACTCGTGTAGTAACTACAGATACTCGAGTAGTAACTACAGGTACTCGTGTAGTAACTACAGGCACTCGTGTAGTAACTACAGGCACTCGTGCAGTAACTACAGACACTCGTGTAGTAACTACAGGTACTCGTGTAGTAACTACTGGCACTCGTGTAGTAACTACAGGCACTCGTGCAGTAACTACAGACACTCGAGTAGTAACTACAGACACTCGTGTAGTAACTACAGGCAGTCGAGTAGTAACTACAGGCACTCGTGTAGTAACTACAGGCACTCGTGCAGTAACTACAGGCACTCGTGTAGTAACTACTGGCACTCGTGTAGTAACTACAGGCACTCGTGTAGTAACTACTGGCACTCGTGTAGTAACTACAGGCACTCGTGCAGTAACTACAGACACTCGTGTAGTAATTACAGACACTCGTGTAGTAACTACAGGCACTCGGGAAGTAACTACAGGCACACGTGTATTAACTACAGGCACTCGTGCAGTAACTACAGGCACTCGTGCAGTAACTACAGACACTCGAGTAGTAACTACAGACACTCGTGTAGTAACTACAGGCACTCGGGAAGTAACTACAGGCACACGTGTATTAACTACAGGCACTCGTGCAGTAACTACAGGCACTCGTGCAGTAACTACAGGTACTCGTGTAGTAACTACAGGCACTCGTGTAGTAACTACAGGCACTCGTGTAGTAACTACAGACACTCGAGTAGTAACTACAGACACTCGTGTAGTAACTAAAGGCAGTCGAGTAGTAACTACAGGCACTCGTGCAGTAACTACAGATACTCGTGTAGTAACTACAGGTACTCGTGTAGTAACTACAGGCACTCGTGTAGTAACTACAGGCACTCGTGTAGTAACTACAGACACTCGGGAAGTAACTACAGGCACACGTGTATTAACTACAGGCACTCGTGCAGCAACTACAGGCACTCGTGTAGTAACTACAGACACTCGAGTAGTAACTACAGACACTCGTGTAGTAACTACAGGCAGTCGAGTAGTAACTACAGGCACTCGAGTAGTAACTACAGGCACTCGTGCAGTAACTACAGGCACTCGAGTAGTAACTACAGGCACTCGAGTAGTAACTACACACACACGTGTAGTAACTACAGGCACTCGTGCAGTAATTACAGGCACTCGTGTAGTAACTACAGGCACTCGTGTAGTAACCACAGGCACTCGTCTAGTAACTACAGGCACTCGTGTAGTAACTACAGGCACTCGTGCAGTAACTACAGACACTCGTGTAGTAACTACAGACACTCGTGCAGTAACTACAGGCACTCGTGCAGTAACTACAGGCACTCGTGCAGTAACTACACACTCGTGTAGTAACTACAGGCACTCATGTAGTAACTACAGGCACTCGCATAGTAACTACAGGCACTAATGTAGTAACTACAGGCACTCATGTAGTAACTAAACACTCGTGTAATAACTACAGGCACTCGTGCAGTAACTACAGGCACTCGAGTAGTAACTACAGGCACTCGTGCAGTAACTACAGGCACTCGTGTAGTAACTACAGGCACTCGTGTAGTAACTACAGGCACTCGTGTAGTAACTACAAGCACTCGTGTAGTAACTACAGGCACTCATGTAGTAACTACAGGCACTCGCATAGTAACTACAGGCACTAATGTAGTAACTACAGGCACCCATGTAGTAACTACACACTCGTGTAATAACTACAGGCACTCGTGCAGTAACTACAGGCACTCGTGCAGTAACTACAGGCACTCGAGTAGTAACTACAGGCACTCGTGCAGTAACTACAGGCACTCGAGTAGTAACTACAGGCACTCGAGTAGTAACTACAGGCACTCGAGTAGTAACTACACACACACGTGTAGTAACTACAGGCACTCGTGCAGTAATTACAGGCACTCGTGTAGTAATTACAGGCACTCGTGTAGTAACTACTGGCACTCGTGTAGTAACTACAGATACTCGAGTAGTAACTACAGGTACTCGTGTAGTAACTACAGGCACTCGTGTAGTAACTACAGGCACTCGTGCAGTAACTACAGACACTCGTGTAGTAACTACAGGTACTCGTGTAGTAACTACTGGCACTCGTGTAGTAACTACAGGCACTCGTGCAGTAACTACAGACACTCGAGTAGTAACTACAGACACTCGTGTAGTAACTACAGGCAGTCGAGTAGTAACTACAGGCACTCGTGTAGTAACTACAGGCACTCGTGCAGTAACTACAGGCACTCGTGTAGTAACTACTGGCACTCGTGTAGTAACTACAGGCACTCGTGTAGTAACTACTGGCACTCGTGTAGTAACTACAGGCACTCGTGCAGTAACTACAGACACTCGTGTAGTAATTACAGACACTCGTGTAGTAACTACAGGCACTCGGGAAGTAACTACAGGCACACGTGTATTAACTACAGGCACTCGTGCAGTAACTACAGGCACTCGTGCAGTAACTACAGACACTCGAGTAGTAACTACAGACACTCGTGTAGTAACTACAGGCACTCGGGAAGTAACTACAGGCACACGTGTATTAACTACAGGCACTCGTGCAGTAACTACAGGCACTCGTGCAGTAACTACAGGTACTCGTGTAGTAACTACAGGCACTCGTGTAGTAACTACAGGCACTCGTGTAGTAACTACAGACACTCGAGTAGTAACTACAGACACTCGTGTAGTAACTAAAGGCAGTCGAGTAGTAACTACAGGCACTCGTGCAGTAACTACAGATACTCGTGTAGTAACTACAGGTACTCGTGTAGTAACTACAGGCACTCGTGTAGTAACTACAGGCACTCGTGTAGTAACTACAGACACTCGGGAAGTAACTACAGGCACACGTGTATTAACTACAGGCACTCGTGCAGCAACTACAGGCACTCGTGTAGTAACTATAGACACTCGAGTAGTAACTACAGACACTCGTGTAGTAACTACAGGCAGTCGAGTAGTAACTACTGGCACTCGTGTAGTAACTACAGGCACTCGTGTAGTAATTACAGACACTCGTGCAGTAACTACAGGCACCCGTGTATTAACTACAGACACTCGTGCAGTAACTACAGGCACTCGAGTAGTAACTACAGGCACTCGAGTAGTAACTACACACACACGTGTAGTAACTACAGGCACTCGTGCAGTAATTACAGGCACTCGTGTAGTAACTACAGGCACTCGTGTAGTAACTACAGGCACCCGTGTAGTAATTACAGACACTCGGGAAGTAACTACAGGCACTTGAGTAGTAACTACAGGCACTCGTGCAGTAACTACAGGCACTCGTGCAGTAACTACAAGCACTTGAGTAGTAACTACAGGCACTCGTGCAGTAACTACAGGCACTCGTGCAGTAACTACAGACACTCGTGCAGTAACTACAGGCACTCGTGCAGTAACTACAGACACTCGTGCAGTAACTACAGGCACTCGTGCAGTAACTACAAGGCACTTGAGTAGTAACTACAGGCACTCGTGCAGTAACTACAGGCACTCGTGCAGTAACTACAGACACTCGTGCAGTAACTACAGGCACTCGAGTAGTAACTACAGGCACTCGTGCAGTAACTACAGGCATTCGTGCAGTAACTACAGGCACTCGTGCAGTAACTACAGGCACTCGTGCAGTAACTACAGGCACTCGTGCAGTAACTACAGACACTCGTGTAGTAACTAGACACTCTTGCAGTAACTACAGGCACTCGTGCAGTAACTACAGGCACTCGTGCAGTAACTACAGGCACTCGTGTAGTAACTACAGGCACTCGTGTAGTAACTACAGGCACTCGTGTAGTAACTACAGGCACTCGTGTAGTAACTACAGGCACTCATGTAGTAACTACAGGCACTTGCATAGTAACTACAGGCACTAATGTAGTAACTACAGGCACTCATGTAGTAACTACAGGCACTCATGTAGTAACTACACACTCGTGTAATAACTGCAGGCACTCGTGCAGTAACTACAGGCACTCGTGCAGTAACTACAGACACTCGAGTAGTAACTACAGACACTCGTGTAGTAACTACAGACACTCGTGTAGTAACTACAGGCACTCATGTAGTAACTACAGGCACTTGCATAGTAACTACAGGCACTAATGTAGTAACTACAGGCACTCATGTAGTAACTACACACTCGTGTGATAACTACAGGCACTCGTGTAGTAACTACAGGCACTCGTGCAGTAACTACAGTCACTCGAGTAGTAACGACAGACACTCGTGTAGTAACTACAGGCACTCATGTAGTAACTACAGGCACTTGCATAGTAACTACAGGCACTAATGTAGTAACTACAGGCACTCATGTAGTAACTACACACTCGTGTAATAACTACAGGCACTCGTGTAGTAACTACAGGCACTCGTGCAGTAACTACAGTCACTCGAGTAGTAACTACAGACACTCGTGTAGTAACTACAGGCACTCGTGTAGTAACTACAGGCACTCGGGTAGTAACTACAGGCACTCGTGTAGTAACTACAGGCACTCGTGTAGTAACTACAAGCACTCGTGCTGTAACTACAGACACTCGTGTAGTAACTACAGGCACTCGCATAGTAACAACAGGCCCTAATGTAGTAACTACACACTCGTGTAATAACTACAGGCACTAATGTGGTAATTACAGGCACTCGTGTAGTAACTACAGGCACTAATGTAGTAACTACACCCTCGTGTAGTAACCACAGGCACTAATGTAGTAACTACACACTCGTGTATTACCTACAGGCACTAATGTAGTAACTACACACTCGTGTAATAACTACACGCACTAATGTAATAACTACAGGCACTAATGTAATAACTACAGGCACTAACGTAGTAACTACACACTCGTGTAATAACTTCAGGCACTAATGTAGTAACTACAGGCACTAGAAAAGTGTCAAAAACACAGTTGTACTACCTGTTTCCTTACCCTCTTCTTGCTCAAAAAAAGAGAGTGAGGGACTAGGCACTCCATTGTCTCAGGCAGGGAATGAGAACGATGGCGGTAAAGAAATGAAGGATACCGGGCTGAATTATATTTGTCCGCGAAGGTCAAGAGATGGGGGTTTGACGAGGGAGTCAGACTGACTCACAACAGATACAGAAGAGCAAGAAGGTTGACGAGGAAGATGGGGATGCAAATATGGCAAACAAGAGAAGAATGTGAATAAAAGTGTGGGAACATGGGATGGTGTTCCCAGAAAATATCCCTAGCCTCACACCACAGAGAAGCGAGAGCAATTCAACTGGTGGTGTCAGAATTTAAACCTTGGAAACATGCGGTAGTGAAGAAAGGGAGATGGTTGGGGATGACATCGTGAGAGCGCGCAAGCAAGGGTTTCGAGGATGTATTTAATATCTTCGTGGCATTCTTTAAGATCCCTTTCCCTATTGCAACATGGGACAGAAGCATAGCAGTGCCGATGCAGGCATTTAAACTGGAATTTTGGGAGACCTCAACTAGGATCTCATCAATACCTGACAGCAGTTGCATCTCTAAAAGCGACCTCAACGCGTGCGCGAATCAAGGTGCGAGTAACGTCAAATATGAATCTACAGACAACAAGATGCTTACGCATCAGTGGTTGTATTGGTGTCAGTTATGTCAACAAAGTATTTTTGCCCATGTAGGTGGGCCTTAGTGAAGGAGTTGGTGGCGCGGATTGATGTGAGTCACCAGCACCGCCGTCCTATCCCGGAACAAGGCCAAGTTCTAACAGTCACAGGTGGGGTCACTCCAAGTGGTGAGTTAGTAACTACTGGGCACTTCGCACATGTCCCCGACATGGGATATTACTTAGGTGGTGTTCAGAAACTACCAGACCAGTCACTAGCAGCCACTGTACCACCAGACCAGTCACTAACAGCCCTTGTACCACCAGACCAGTCACTAGCAGCCACTGTACCACCAGACCATCACTAGCAGCCACTGTACCACCAGACCATCACTAGCAGCCACTGTACCACCAGACCATCACTAGCAGCCACTGTACCACCAGACCATCACTAGCAGCCACTGTACCACCAGACCATCACTAGCAGTCACTGTACCACCAGACCATCACTAGCAGTCACTGTACCACCAGACCATCACTAGCAGCCACTGTACCACCAGACCATCACTAGCAGTCACTGTACCACCAGACCATCACTAGCAGCCACTGTACCACCAGACCATCACTAGCAGCCACTGTACCACCAGACCATCACTAGCAGTCACTGTACCACCAGACCATCACTAGCAGTCACTGTACCACCAGACCATCACTAGCAGCCACTGTACCACCAGACCATCACTAGCAGCCACTGTACCACCAGACCATCACTAGCAGCCACTGTACCACCAGACCAGTCACTAGCAGCCACTGTACCACCAGACCATCACTAGCAGCCACTGTACCACCAGACCATCACTAGCAGCCACTGTACCACCAGACCATCACTAGCAGCCACTGTACCACCAGACCATCACTAGCAGCCACTGTACCACCAGACCACTCACTAGCAGCCACTGTACCACCAGACCACTCACTAAGAGCCACTGTACCACCGGTCCAGCCAAAAAACAATCATACAATTAATAGCTGCCATTGTGCAACCATACAATAACTATCTGTCATTGTACAACGTCTCAGATACTAATTGGCATTGTACAACCATATAGAATTTTGCTGTTATTGCACACCCATATAGAAACTAGCTGTCATTGTAGCACTATTCTAGTAACTAGCTGTCATTGTACCACTATTTTGGTAATTAGCTGTCACTGTTTCACAACACGAGTAGGTAGCTGTCATTGTTTCACAACACTAGTAGCTAGCTGTCATTGTACATCCATGCAGCAACCAGCTGCCATTGTACATCCATGCAGCAACCAGCTGCCATTGAACATCCATGCAGCAACCAGCTGCCATTGTACATCCATGCAGCAACCAGCTGCCATTGTACATCCATGCAGCAACCAGCTGTCATTGTACATCCATGCAGCAACTTGCTGCAATTGTACATCCATGCAGCAACTAGCTGCCACTGTACATCCATGCAGCAACCAGCTGCCATTGTACATCCATGCAGCAACCAGCTGCAATTGTACATCCATGCAGCAACCAGCTGCCATTGTACATCCATGCAGCAACCAGTTGCCATTGTACATTCATGCAGCAACTTGCTGCAATTGTACATCCATGCAGCAACTTGCTGCCACTGTACATCCATGCAGCAACTAGCTGCCACTGTACATCCATGCAGCAACCAGCTGCCATTGTACATCCATGCAGCAACCAGCTGCCATTGTACATCCATGCAGCAACTAGCTGCCATTGTACATCCATGCAGCAACCAGCTGTCATTGTACATCCATGCAGCACGTATCCTGGCCGGGGAGGATTTACTGGGCGCAAATCCTTAACTGTAGCCTCTGTTTAACCCAACAGTAAAATGTGTACTTGGTTGTAACAACGATTCTTCGCGGCGGGGATCGTATTCCAAGGATCTGCCCGAAACGCTACGCGTACTAGTGGCTGTACAAGAATGTAACAACTCTTGTATATATCTACTAAAAAAAAAAAAAAAAAAAAGCTTCAATTGTACATCCACGCAGAAACTAGCTTTAATTGTACATCAATGCAGCAACTAGGTGTCCTTGTACCATAATACCAGTGGTAGGTAGCTGTCATTACTCGAACGTACGAATATTTAGCAGCTATCCCTGTATTCCCATTATTATAATACATTCCTACCAATCCCATTAACCCCTCTAATACCATAAAATATCCCCAAACTGCACACTGCACACTAACCACAAGTTCTGAAACGAGAGTCCTGTCGTAGAGTTTCTGGTACTCGAGCTTGATATTGCCCAGGTCTATCTCGGAGCGGGACACCACCAGGCGAATGATCGCCTTGTCCCTGGTGCCCATTTCCCTCATCGCTTCGTGCAGCTCCTTAGCGAAGAACTCGGCTCGGTTCATGATGATGAGGTCTGTTGCACAAGATTACTTAATCTGTATTGTATAGCTTGAGCGTAGAAAACAAATTTAATAATGATTATAACCGTCATCAAGCAACAGGAAAATAATAAACAGTAGAGGGAATGAGTAGTAATAATTTGATATAAGAATGGATTTATAATAGAAAAAAATAATGACTGGACAAGAGGCTGCAGTAGATATAAATGGAAAGAATGAGTACTTACAGAGCGTCATCAAGCTATATTTTATGCCTTCGGAGCACTCGGCCTCTATAAAGTCACCAAAATTCCTGTCCTTAGTATCATTGTATTCTTCAAAGCCAAAGCGCAGGAGATAGAAGGAGCAGCGTGTCATAATATAGATGAATTTCTCATCAGTTAACGGCTTGTCTTCACCTGGAATTGTAAACATTATACATTATCCCACAGTTGATGCTGACTTGTTATATGTAAACATACGGACCGTGACAGGTTGTTACGAGTAAACATAGGGACCGTGACAGGTTGTTACCAGTAAACATAGGGACCGTGACAGGTTGTTACCAGTAAACATAGGGACCGTGACAGGTTGTTACCAGTAAACATAGGGACCGTGACAGGTTGTTACCAGTAAACATAGGGACCGTGACAGGTTACCAGTAAACATAGGGACCGTGACAGGTTGTTACCAGTAAACATAGGGACCGTGACAGGTTGTTACCAGTAAACATAGGGACCGTGACAGGTTACCAGTAAACATAGGGACCGTGACAGGTTGTTACCAGTAAACATAGGGACCGTGATAGGTTGTTACCAGTAAACATAGGGACCGTGACAGGTTACCAGTAAACATAGGGACCGTGACAGGTTGTTACCAGTAAACATAGGGACCGTGACAGGTTGTTACCAGTAAACATAGGGACCGTGATAGGTTGTTACCAGTAAACATAGGGACCGTGACAGGTTACCAGTAAACATAGGGACCGTGACAGGTTGTTACCAGTAAACATAGGGACCGTGACAGGTTACCAGTAAATATGTCAGGCAGCGTAGGGTAGCTGACTCATGAGTCAGTCAGCCAGCGTGGGTAGCTGACCCATGAGTCAGTCAGTTAGCCAGCGTGGGTAGTTGACTCATAAGTCAGTCAGCCAGCATGGGTAGCTGAATCATAAGTCAATCAGCCAGCTTGGGTAGCTACTAATGAGTCAGTCAGCCAGTGTGGGTAGCTGTCTCATGAGTCAGTCGGCCAGTGTGGGTAGCTGACTCATGAGTCAGTCAGCCAGTGTGGGTAGCTGCCTCATGAGTCAGTCAGCCAGTGTGGGTAGCTGACTCATGAGTCAGTCAGCCAGCGTGGGTAGCTGACCCATGAGTCAGTTAGCCAAGGTGGGTAGTTGACTCATAAGTCACTCAACCAGCATGGGTAGCTGACTCATGAGTCAGCCAACTAGCGTGAGTAGCTGACTCATAAGTCACTCAGCCAGCATGGGTAGCTGACTTATGATTTACTCAGCCAGCGTGGGTAGCTGACTCATGAGTCAGTCAGCCTGCGTGGGTAGCTGACTCATGAGTCAGTCAGCCAGCGTGGGTAGTTGACTCATAAGTCAGTCAGCCAGCATGGGTAGTTGACCCATGAGTCAGTCAGCCAGTGTGGGTAGCTGACTCATGAGTCAGTCAACCAGCGTGTGTAGCTGACTCATGAGTCAGTCAGCCAGCGTGGGTAACTGACTCATGGGTCAGCCAGCGTGGGTAGTTGACTCATAAGTCAGTCAGCCAGCATGGGTAGTTGACTCATGAGTCAATCAGCCAGCTTGGGTAGCTGACTTATGAGTTAGTTAGCCAGTGTGGGTAGCTGTCTCATGATTCAGGCGGCCAGTGTGGCCTCTGACTCATGAGTCAGTCAGCCAGTGTGGGTAGCTGTCTCATGATTCAGGCGGCCAGTGTGGCAGCTGACTCATGAGTCAGTCAGCCAGTGTAGCAGCTGACTCATGAGTCAGTCAGCCAGTGTAGGTAGCTGACTCATGAGTCAGTCAGCCAGCGTGGGTAGCTGACTGCACGAGTCAAGTCAGCCAGCATGGGTAGCTGACTCAAGAGTCAGTCAGCCAGCGTAGGTAGCTGACTCATTAGTCAGTCAGCCAGCATGGGTAGCAGACTCATGAGTTACTCAGCCAGCGTGGGTAGATGACTCATGAGTCAGTCAACCAGCGTGGGTAGCTGACTCATGCGTCAGTCAGCCAGCGTGGGTAGCTGATTCACTGAGTCAGTCAGTGTGGGTAGCTGACTCATGAGTCAGTCAAGCAGCGTGTGTAGCTGACTCATGATGAGTCAGTTAGCCAGTGTGGGTAGCTGACTCATGAGTCAGTCAACCAGCGTGTGTAGCTGACTCATGAGTCAGTCAGCCAGCTGTGGGTAGCTGACTCATGAGTCAAGTCAGTCATCGTGGGTAGCTGACTCATGAGTTAGTCAGCCAGCGTGGGTAGCTGGCTCATGAGTCACTAAGCCAGCGTGGGTAGATGACTCATGAGTCAGTCAACCAGCGTGGGTAGCTGACACATGAGTCAGTCACCCAGCGTGGGTAGCTGACTCATGAGTCAGTCAGCGTGGGTTGCTGACTCATGAGTCAGTCAACCAGCGTGGGTAGCTGACTCATGAGTCAGTCAACCAACGTTGGTAGCTGATTCATGAGTCACTCAGCCAGCGTGACTCATGAAACAGTCAGCCAGTGCGGGTAGCTGACTTAGTCAGCCAACACGGGTAGCTGACTCATGAGGCAGCAGATCAGAAGGCAGAACCAGGCTATACTCTCTCAAGAGGAAGATTAGCGTCGGCTACAGAATGAGTAAAATATTTCTGTATCTCGGGAGGAAGATTAGCGTCGGCTACAGAATGGGTAAGATATTTATGAATATCTCCTGAGAGGATGATTGATGTGTTAGAGGAGACTGGTAGGAGTGAGAGTGAATTAAATAATAGTTATAGTGATGGTGAGTGAAGGAAACTATGAGGAAAGAAGCGCTGGAACCGATAATCAGTAAAGCTACCTGGGATGTGGGTTTGACTAATGAGGAGAGTGTGTGTGTGTGTGTGTGTGCAAGCCAAGTTGACAGGGCGAGTCAGGAGGGAAAGTGGTCGGCGGGATGAAAGACCACGCCTAGGATTGATCAGGCATTTATGCAGCCACTTACCAAACCTGTACACGTTTCCTTTATCATAACGTATTTGTGTACATGTAATGAACAGTTTATGACCTCCGTACCACTACGAGGTTTTTATAGCAATAACTTTGGTTTGTTAACTTTTATATGTTGTAAACTGCTAAAAAATGTAAACAAAGCCGCTAATAATTAAGGAAAGATGTACACGTTTCGTAAATACTTGATGAATCGTGTTCCTGGTGTGAAAGGTGGTATGAGAGGGGAGGTGGGGGGAGTGGGGTTAGAGAGTGGTGGATGAAGGTACAGAGATGGAACTAACCTGCTTCATAAAGTGCTTCTGCTATTTGCCTTGGCTATTTTCATTGCCGTTTCAGAGTCACAAGGCGTCTCGTTTCTGTTACAATCGCATATATTAAGCAGGAAATGACGGAAATGTCCAGAGGTGTTTCCCTCGATGCTCTCCTCCAAGGTCTTATCATAGTATTCGTGATAGGCTTCTTTGATAGTCCTGGAGCGAAAGAGAAGAAAGTTGCTGACCCTTGGGATTTTCAAGTCTCAAATTGGGTAAAATGGATACAACTAGATTTTACTATTTTAGAAGGAGTAACGTGTGATGGTCGGCTCGACACCGAAAGGTTGTGCCAAGTGCTGGGAGCCTCCAGAAGGCAAATCTGTCATTAGAACATTCTGCATGAAAATATCACATTATGGAAATATAATGAATGACAGAACTTCAATTATTTCCCCTCCTCCAACCACCTATGACTGTCCCATGACTCCGACAGGTCATTATACAAAGTTTAGTGCGGTTAACCCCAAAGCATTTGCCTTCTAACCTTGGACAAACAAACAGCCATACTCTTTTATACATACAGAGATACTGTATGTGCAAAATATTTATTATATTATAATTAAAGTAATACATTACCAGTAACGTGAACTTTTTGGATCTTAGAATAGAAGCAACATTCATCTAACAAACTTCCATCATTATAGCTGTTTACCTCCATCCTATCAATAACAAATATTAGCACTGATAACAACAATCAGTAGAATGTACAAAAGTACTGTTTCACTAAAAAACGAACGCGTTTTGAACTAGTAATCTCGTAGGGGGCACGAGAAAGAATGCAACAACCAAACCTTAACTTTCTTAAGCCTAATATAGCACATATGGCTATCAAACTTTGCCAATGATGTTGCATATTAGGCCTGGGAAAGATCTTGTTTTGTTGCAAAGCACAGTTCCAGTTTTTGGCATGCCCATTGTAGTATTCCATTAGAACTGAACGTGAACTTTTTCCGAGAACAGCAGCTCATTTTTTACGTTCCGTCAATAGTCACTACCAGTCATTTTTTGACGATGAGTTCTTTTAACATTTAAATCTGTTTCACTCATACCTCATTATACCTACCATACTGGAATCACACCTCAATATATTTAATCCATTCATAAAGCTTTACATCAACTCCTATACTATAATACACACTCGAGTCATACTTTGTTATACCAACTTCATTCATACCATCTTATACCCTCACCACTCATACTTTATTGCACCAAATCTACTTAAACCTTATTTTACTATTATACCTTCTACACTCATACTTCATTATGTCATTATACCTTCTACTCATACATAATTATACCTTCTACACTCATATCTCATTATGTCATTATACCTTCTACACTCATACCTCACTATACATTCTACACTCATACCTCATTATGTCATTATACCTTCTACACTCATACCTCACTATACATTCTACACTCATACTTCATTATACCTTCTACACTCATACTTCATTATGTCATTATACCTTCTACTCATAATTATACCATTATACCTTCTACTCATACATAATTATACCTTCTACACTCATACCTCATTATTCCATTATACCTTCTACACTCATACTTCATTATACCTTCTACACTCATACCACATTATGCCATCATACCTTATACTCATACCTAATTATACCTTCTACACTAATACCTCATTAAACTTCGACACTCATACCTCAATATACTTTCTACTCATATCTCATTATATCATTATACCTTCTACCCCTCATTGTACCTGCTAAACTCATCCCTCATTATGCCTTCTACACCCATACCTCATTATACCCTCTACTCATACTTCATTATACCTTCTACTCATCCCCCATTATACCTTCTAAACTCATACCTCATTATACCTTCTACACTCATACCTCATTATAACTTCTACACTTATACCACATTATACCTTCTACACATACCTCATTATACCTTCTACACATACCTCATTATACCTTCTACACTCATACCTCATTATACCTTCTACACTCATACCTCATTATACCTTCTACACTCATACCTCATTATACCTTCTACACTCATACCTCATTATACCTTCTACACTCACACCTCATTATACCTTCTATACTCACACTTCATTATACCTTCTACTCATCCCTCATTATACCTTCTACACTCACACCTCATTATACCTACCCCGCTCATACTACAGTAGTTTATATTTGACATATTAGTGTAAAAATTGGTAAAGTGTGAATGAGGACTACGAGGTACCTCGTCATCCTGGCTGGCAATGTTGAGCATGGTGTAAGAATGTTGGGTGCAACATGGCTAACATATAAAACTGGAAATTACAATGTTCCAAACCTGTCACATGCTGCAACATAAAATAACACGGTAAGAAGGGCGTATGTGGTGAACAAAGTTAAAATGAGAATTCCAAGGGCGGGTTCTAAAATGTTGTGCAGTTTCAAACACATTCATACAGCAGAACATTAGCTACACAGTAATTATGGCTTTGTAACGACACATTTTTATTGCAATGTGGCATTAGCTATACGTTTAGGTAGGAACAATAATTGAGAACGTTTAGGGGAAAAGTTTACAATTGATTTGGATGGTTTCACATCATTCAGTGAAGCAAATGTGGTTTTACAGCACATAGATATGCATTGCAAGGTTACTGCAAGGTCATTTGCAAGCATGATCGAACGTTTAGGGGGTGAAATACATTTTCGTTCTGGCACTTTACATACATCGGTTATACTTTCCACAGAGAAACATACAAGTATACTCATTACCCATGGTCACCTGCATTCGTCACTGTCAATCCCTTCATGTTGCAACCCGTTCTCGCACTTGCTTATAGTCAATATTGGCTTATTTAATAAGTGCATATGTGACATACTAATTGATTGTAAATATTTTAGTTTACCTTGAAAAGCTTCATAGAAAACACCGACCTCACCTAACCTTCTTAGTATGTTAAGATAAGCATCTTATTGCTTCTTATTTACAATTATTACTTAACCTATCAACGGTATAGGTTAAGCAATAATTGTAATTAAGAACCAATAAGATGCTTATCTTAAGATACTAAGAAGGTTAGGTGAGGTCGGTGTTTTCTATGCAGCTTTTCAAGGTAAACTAAAATATTTACAATCACTTAGTATGTCACATATGCACTTATTAAATAAGCCAATATTGACTATAAGCAAGTGCGAGAACGGGTTGCATTCTTCACCTGTCAAAACGCACCCCGCCCCAGCTCCTACCATATTCCATAATATTCATACCGTCCTAGCTAACCTATTTAATGAGAGAGTCTAAGAGAAAGTCTTCTAAGAGAGAAAGTGGGTGGTTTTGGTGAGGCATATCAGATGGTGCTCAAGCACCTCTGCCCCTTTTCTATGTACGGGATCAACCTCAACAATACCTGAATATGTACTTCTGCCTTTTCGTTTCATTCACATTTTTCAGGATAATTGCAATACTGTATTAGCCAATTACAGGTTGCTCCCATCAACCTTCCCTTTGTAACCCCCCCTCCAACCAGCTCCTCCCTCCCTCCAACCCAACCCATCTTTCCCTCCCTCCAACCAAATCCTCCTTCCATCCAACTCATCCCTCCTTTCCTCTAGGCAAAACTCCTCCCTCCCTCTAACCAAAGCCTCCCCCTCCCCCTCCCCCCCCTCTAACCAAAGCCTCCCCCTCCCTCCCTCCCTCTAACCAAAGCCTCCCCCTCCCTCCCTCCCTCTAACCAAAGCCTCCCCCTCCCTCCCTCCCTCTAACCAAATCCTCCTCCTCCCTCTAACCTAAGCCTCCCCCTCCCTCTAACCAAAGCCTCCCCCTCCCTCTAACCAAAGCCTCCCCCTCCCTCTAACCTATGCCTCCCCCTCCCTCTAACCAAAGCCTCCCCCTCCCTCCCTCTAACCTAAGCCTCCCCCTCCGTCCCTCCCTCTAACAAAGCCTCCCCCTCCCTCTAACCTAAGCCTCCCCTTCCCTCCCTCCCTCTAACCAAAGCCTCCCCTTCCACCCAACCAACTCCTCCCTTTCTCAAACAAACTCCTTCCTCGTCCCTCCCTCCCTCTCCCCCCTAACCAACTCCCGCCCCCTTGCCCCAACTTCTCTCCCCCTCCCTCCAATCAACTTTTTCTTCCCCTTCCCTACAACCAACTCCTGCCCCCTTCCCCCAACTCCTCCCCCTCCCTCCAACCAACTCAATCCTTTTTCCGTCAAACCATCTCCTCTTCCCCCTCCATCCCTCTCCTACCCCTTTCCTTCCAACATACTCCTCCCCCTCCCTCCAACTTCTCCCCCCCCAACCATCTCCTCCCCCCCTCCCTCTAATCAACTGTTCCTTACCCTTTCCTTCAACCAATTCCACTTTCCCTCCCTCCCTCCAACCAACTCCACCTTCCCTCTCTACAACCAATTGCTCTCTCCCTCCTAACCCCCCCCTCTCCTACGAACCCTACTCCCTTCAACCAACTCATCCCTCCGTCCCTCCAAACAAAACTCCTCCCCCCACCAACCAACTCCTCCCTCCACCCAACCCCCGCTACTCACTCCTCCTTCCATTTTTATATCCAATATAAATAGTACAAACATTCCCATTTTCGCAACATACCCTTTCTATAATTAGTGATTACCAAGGCTTCTCTGCACCACTTTCCTCCCTCTTTTTATCCTCTTTACTCTCAATATACTAAGTAAAATTTCTGATAACAATTGTAATATTGTACATTTGAATCCTCACTTTATTATTTAAGAAAGTAGGTCCAATTTGTATTTAATTAAAGCGACAGAGACACTAAGACTGAATCAGATAGAGGGAAAACATATAATCAAAGAAAATATATAAACTGAGAGACACAGAAAAAGTGACACTGGTTCAGATACACAGAAAAAGTGACACTAGTTCAGAAACAGAGAAAAAGTAACACTGGTTCAGAAACAGAGAAAAAGTAACACTGGTTCAGAAACAGAAAAAGTAACACTAGTTCAGATACACAGAAAAAGTGACACTAGTTCAGAAACAGAGAAAAAGTAACACTGGTTCAGAAACACAGAAAAAGTAACACCAGTTCAGATACACAGAAAAAGTGACACTGGTTCAGAAACACAGAAAAAGTAACACTAGTTCAGATACACAGAAAAAGTGACACTGGTTCAGATACACAGAAAAAGTAACACTAGTTCAGATACACAGAAAAAGTGACACTAGTTCAGAAACAGAGAAAAAGTAACACTGGTTCAGAAACACAGAAAAAGTAACACTAGTTCAGATACACAGAAAAAGTGACACTGGTTCAGAAACACAGAAAAAGTAACACTAGTTCAGATACACAGAAAAAGTGACACTGGTTCAGATACACAGAAAAAGTGACACTGGTTCAGATACACAGAAAAAGATGGTTACGAAAAGGAAAACATATCACAGAAATTATCCATAAAGATAAAAAAGTTACGTAAAAGGGAAATTTATCCCAGAAAATATGCCCAACACAAAGACATAGAGATTTGAAAAAAAGGATATGTTAAGGAAAATAAATCCCACAAAATATACCCAGCACAATAATCACAGAAATATTTGGAGGAATATTCAATGGAAAATCCAGTATATTAAAAGGACACGCCAGACAATCCATAACATAATACTCACATGATAGAAGCATTATCCCGGGTACCTCGACAATGATCTTGTCCTTGGTGCCCACACCAGACAACCCATAACATAATACTCACATGATAGAAGCATTCTCCCGGGTACCTCAACAATGGTCATCTCCTTGGTGCCCACACCAGACAACCCATAACATAATACTCACATTATAGAAGCATTCTCCCAGGTACCTACATGATAGAAGCATTCTCCCAGGTACCTCAACAATGGTCATCTCCTTGGTGCCTACACAAGACAACCCATAACATTATACTCACATGATTGAAGCATTCTCCCAGGTACCTCAACAATGGTCATCTCCTTGGTGCCTACACAAGACAACCCATAACATAATACTTGATAGACGCATTATCCCGGGTACAGAGGATCTCAACAATGGTCTTCTCCTTGCTACCCACACCAGACAACCCATAACATAATACTCACTTGATAGAAGCATTATCCCGGGTACAGAGGATCTCAACAATGGTCTTCTCCTTGGTGTCGGCGCCAGTCATGGCGTAGTGGAGCTCCTTGGCCAAAAACAGTGGTAGCGGTGTCAACAGAGCCACAATCACTGTCTTAAAGTGTCCGCTTAATTCACTCTTCAAATCACTCAACAAATCCTGAACATTCATTACAACATTATTATTTGCTCTAAAACCTATTACACTATATACTGTTCAAAACAAGATGAATGTAAGGAGTACTAGTTTTTATGTGTGTACTTAGATATGTATACATAGACTATGTGTGTGGGAAATTTCCCCTAGTTTATCTAAATTTGTTTAATTTCTATTCAACTAAACATGCACCAGGAAAAGATATTTCTGTTGCTGGGTAAATTCATCAAAACGACATTAAAGTTAAATTTTTCTTAAATAGGAAGAATTGTAATTAATTCCTCCTCTCATTATGAAAGAAAATGTCACTCATGTCACCAAAACATTAAGTAACAGCAAATTAAATTCTACACATAAACATTAAAGCTTACAGTCTGAAGACTGATTTATGCGTATATTATTTATATGAATTTCATTTAATCATACGGCAAAGAATGCAAATCAATATCCACTCTTTCTCTAAATGTATAAATTTTAGCATGTAAAGAAAACGAGTTACGGAGGATGGCGAAGAATCCATTTTTGACCGGGAGATAGAGCAGATGTGTTGGCTGTTAACTCGAAAGTTTTAATATTCATATTGTTCTTCAAGTGCTATCCAGTCATATTCACCCACGTCGACTCCTGGAATAAATGTTCTTCTGGTGATGTATATTTGGTTCTAAACGAGTGCGATCTAACATAATAATATCATTGGTTATGGCGCAGGCAAACACCAGCTAACTGGTGAGCGTAAATTCCTATCATATTAATTAATTATTAATTTAAGTTTGATTCACAAATAATTAAACCCAACGGTATTTGTACAATTTTACAATGTAATTTGTTGACAAGTAATTTATCAATGACACTGAAGCAGAAGTGTAGGGTTCGTCCACACGAGAGATGCCAGAACTTAGACACGTCCAGTCCCTGTCATCATGAACATCATCCTCCTTGAAGAACTAAGCTGTTTCATATTTTTATTGAGAATAGAACTAATTAATTTAATTAGTATATTTAATTAAATGAAGTTTTTACTTCTAATCTAGTTAATTTCTGAATATAACCCCACCCCCAAGTTTGTGAGGGATTAGTTGTGTAGAGCTGCAAAATAAAAACCCAGTCCACTGCTTCAAATTAAACTTAACATAAAATAATGTTTCATCATACAATATTATTAACTTACTCATTTGCACGTTTGAGTGGTACGAGGTGCCACTGTCCCTACTGATGGTGATTATAACGAGCTAACCTGACGTGCTCTACACCAGTGACACTAATTATCACTTTTCTCAACTTGTGTGTAAATATATTAAATTACTTATTAATTTGCCAATCTCAGAAAGGAAGTAGGACTAGTGCCTGATTATAACCACAGTATCCTTGCATTGTCTGCTTATCACTTATGAGCAAACACCCCTAGTTTTTTGAACTCATATATTATGAGCCAACCCATACAGCCAATCAGTCACCATGGTTGACCCAGAGAAATCAAAACGTGATCTAGTAGCACTTAAGGGTCATCTAACCAGGCAAATCAACAAAGGCGGTGAACACAAAAGGGGCTGCAGACCGGGAGATTATCAGCAGCTGGAGATATCACTTAGGATGGCTGACAGTAAGTTCAATCAGACAAAATGAATGATCGAATTCTACCAAACTGAGCTCCTAGCCAGCGACACTGATGTTGATGACTTGGAGCAAATTATGTCTGACCTGGCTCTTTATGAAGATAATACAGAAGCCAAGTTAGACCTATTCCTACTGATGCTTGTTCAACACAAAACAGCACCAACAGTCACAGTATCCCCATCCAATCCAGCTCGGTCAGAAGCTCGATTACCAGCAAGTGACTTACTAACTTTTGCTGGACTGGATGAAGAAAGTTGGGATGCTTTTTGCATATAATTTGAGACTCGGATTAACCTCAAGACTTCCATTTCTAAAATAACCAAATTTATCTACCTTCAATGCCTACTCAAAGGGGAGACCAAGAAGGTTACCCCGTGTCCCTCGATATAGCAATTAAGTTGTTACATGACAACTATTCAAATAAAGATATAAGCATAGCAAGTCTCTATTATCAGTTAGTGGATTTAGCTCCACCTACTAACAGACCAGACTTCCTTCAAATCTTTAGACTAGAAGTGGAGTCACTAGTGAAAACACTCAGTATCAAGGTGGTCTCTCAAACTAGACATCCAAAGGAAACTCCCTAAAGATGTTCTGGCTAACATCTGTTCACATTATAAAACAGATTTTCTCTTTCTCGAAGAAATGTTTGAGGAATTATGAATGACGGTTAATAGGTTGAAAGCCCACAATAAAATATAATCTACCACAGGAAAGATTTCTCTCGAGAAATCGGTGAAAACTAAAAAACCATCACCTCCTCCTAAGAGGAAATTTACCAGTGTGGGCACTTATGTAGTCACCCTCGAAGTCTACAGTTACCACCGTGTCACCCAAGGCGGTGAACACTAAAGGGGCTGCAGACTGGCAGACATGTTTATTCTGCCAAGAGGGACATTCCATCTACCACTGCACAACATACCCTGACCGTACCACTCGTGTCAAGCGGCTAAAGGAGTTGCAGATATGCACGACGTGCCTGAAGGCACATAACACCACCTTATGTGAGACCCCATTATGCATTTGCAACAAGGGTCAACATCACACAGTACAGTGCAAAGACTCCAAAATAAAGTTTACAAACCCTAAGTTGGAGGAAGATAAAGCTTCCACCACTGTACAGTCCTGACGTACCTGTAAGGTATGTCAGGAGATTAGTGTCTATCAACTCAGTCCAGTACAATTGCGACTTTACCCACTGCACAGCTAAATTTAACAAAGTACCAAGATTTACACCAGAGGGATGTTCGATCAGGGGTCCCAGAAGATCGTCATCTTAAACCTGTGACCCAGGTTCAATTGAACTTTATGGGGTTCCTCACTAATACAGGACCTCAAACCTACCATGAGGTACAACCACTTGTACATTTGGGCGGTTATATCCGTCCAGTATTAGCCATTGTTACCTTGTAATGAGCAGGGTAATGCTGGCAGTAATTATTAATTGTGGTAGACAAAATTCCGTAAGACTTGTATGCAAATAGTCTTGGAGGTACTGCCTCATTCCTCAAAGAAAAGGGAATTAAATTGGCAGGCTCACAAATTACATCCGATTACCTCACTTACATTGGTACTATACCATAAATACATCACTAACTGAATTAAATTGCAGGGAATGAACCTGCTAGAGTTTGCAGGCGGCAAATTTCTTACAGGTCCAGTAATGAGTCTTAAGATGCCCACACCTTACTGACACTAACTGATACAAACACACACACACGTGTGTGTGTGTGTGTGTGTGTGTGTGTGTGTGTGTGTGTGTGTGTGTGTGTGTGTGTGTGTGTGTGTGTGTGTGTGTGTGTGTGTGTGTGTGTGTGTGTGTGTGTGTGTGTGTGTGTGTACTCACCTATTTGTACTCACCTATTTGTGCTTGCGGGGGTTGAGCTTTGGCTCTTTGGTCCCGCCTCTCAACTGTCAATCAACTGGTGTACAGATTCCTGAGCCTACTGGGCTCTATCATATCTACATTTAAAACTGTGTATGGAGTCAGCCTCCACCACATCACTGCCTAATGCATTCCATCCGTTAACTACTCTGACACTAAAAAAGTTCCTTCTAACGTCTCTGTGGCTCATGTGAGTACTCAGTTTCCACCTGTGTCCCCTTGTTCGCATCCCACCAGTGTTGAATAGTTTATCCTTGTTTACCCGGTCGATTCCTCTGAGGATTTTGTAGGTTGTGATCATGTCTCCCCTTACTCTTCTGTCTTCCAGTGTCGTAAGGTGCATTTCCCGCAGCCTTTCCTCGTAACTCATGCCTCTTAGTTCTGGGACTAGTCTAGTGGCATACCTTTGGACTTTTTCCAGCTTCGTCTTGTGCTTGACAAGGTACGGGCTCCATGCTGGGGCCGCATACTCCAGAATTGGTCTTACATATGTGGTGTACAAGATTCTGAATGATTCCTTACACAGGTTCCTGAACGCTGTTCTGATGTTAGCCAGCCTCGCATATGCCGCAGACGTTATTCTTTTTATGTGGGTTTCAGGAGACAGGTTTGGTGTGATATCAACTCCTAGATCTTTCTCTCTGTTCGTTTCATTAAGTACTTCATCTCCTATTCTGTATCCTGTGTTTGGCCTCCTATTTCCACCACCTAGTTTCATTACTTTGCATTTACTCGGGTTGAACTTCAATAGCCATTTGTTGGACCATTCACTCAGTCTGTCTAGGTCATCTTGTAGCCTCCTACTATCGTCCTCAGTTTCAATCCTCCTCATAATTTTTGCATCATCGACAAACATTGAGAGAAACGATTCTATACCCTCTGGAAGATCATTTACATATATCAGAAACAGTATAGGTCCAAGGACTGACCCCTGCGGTACTCCACTCGTAACGTCTCGCCAATCTGAGACCTCACCCCTCACACTGACTCGTTGTCTCCTGTTACTTAGGTACTCCTGTATCCAACGGAGTACCTTCCCTTTCACTCCAGCCTGCATCTCCAGTTTTTTCACTAGCCTCTTGTGTGGCACTGTGTCAAAGGCTTTCTGACAATCCAAAAATATGCAGTCTGCCCACCCTTCTCTTTCTTGCCTTATTTTTGTTGCCTGGTCGTACAATTCAAGTAACCCTGTGAGGCAGGACCTGCCATCCCTGAATCCATGTTGATGCTGTGTTACAAAGTTCTTTCGCTCCAGATGTTCCACTAGCTTTCTTCGCACAATCTTCTCCATCAACTTGCATGGTATGCAGGTTAGGGTCACTGGTCTGTAATTCAGTGCCTCCTGTCTATCCCCTTTCTTGTATTTCGGGACTACGTTAGCTGCTTTCCAAATTTCTGGCAGTTCCCCTGTTGCCAGTGATTTGTTATACACCATGGAGAGCGGGAGGCACAGTTCTTCTGCTCCTTCCTTTAGTATCCAAGGGGAGATTCCATCTGGACCTATAGCCTTTGTCACATCCAATTCTAGTAAACACTTCCTTACTTCCCGTGCGCTGCGTGCGTTCGTGCGTGCGTGCGTGCGTGCGTTCGTGCGTGCGTGTGTGTGTGCGTGCGTGTGTGTGTGTGTGTGTGTGTGTGTGTGTGTGTGTGTGTGTGTGTGTGTGTGTGTGTGTGTGTGTGTGTGTGTGTGTGTGTGTGTGTGTGTGTGTGTGTGTGTGTGTGTGTGTACTCACCTAATTGTACTCACCTAATTGTGCTTGCGGGGGTTGAGCTCTGGCTCTTTGGTCCCGCCTCTCAACCGTCAATCAACTGGTGTACAGATTCCTGAGCCTACTGGGCTCTATCATATCTACATTTGAAACTGTGAATGGAGTCAGCCTCCACCACATCACTTCCTAATGCATTCCATTTGCTAACTACTCTGACACTGAAAAAGTTCTTTCTAACGTCTCTGTGGCTCATTTGGGTACTCAGCTTCCACCTGTGTCCCCTTGTTCGCGTCCCACCAGTGTTGAAAAGTTCGTCCTTGTTTACCCGGTCGATTCCCCTGAGGATTTTGTAGGTTGTGATCATGTCCCCCCTTACTCTTCTGTCTTCCAGTGTCGTGAGGTGCATTTCCCGCAGCCTTTCCTCATAACTCATGCCTCTTAGTTCTGGGACTAGTCTAGTAGCATACCTTTGGACTTTTTCCAGCTTCGTCTTGTGCTTGACAAGGTACGGGCTCCATGCTGGGGCCGCATACTCCAGGATTGGTCTTACATATGTGGTGTACAAGATTCTGAATGATTCCTTACACAGGTTCCTGAACGCCGTTCTGATGTTAGCCAGCCTCGCATATGCCGCAGACGTTATTCTCTTTATGTGGGCTTCAGGAGACAGGTTTGGTGTGATATCAACTCCTAGATCTTTCTCTCTGTCTGTTTCATTAAGTACTTCATCTCCTATTCTGTATCCTGTGCCTGGCCTCCTGTTTCCACTGCCTAGTTTCATTACTTTGCATTTACTCGGGTTGAACTTCAACAGCCATTTGTTGGACCATTCACTCAGTCTATCCAGGTCATCTTGTAGCCTCCTACTATCATCCTCTGTTTCAATCCTCCTCATAATTTTTGCATCGTCGGCAAACATTGAGAGGAACGAATCTATACCCTCTGGGAGATCATTTACATATACCAGAAACAGTATAGGTCCAAGGACTGACCCCTGCGGGACTCCACTTGTGACGTCTCGCCAATCTGAGACCTCACCCCTCACACAGACTCGTTGTCTCCTGTTGCTTAGGTATTCCTCTATCCACCGGAGTACCTTCCCTCTCACTCCAGCCTGCATCTCCAACTTTCGTACTAGCCTCTTGTGTGGCACTGTATCAAAGGCTTTCTGACAATCCAAAAATATGCAGTCTGCCCACCCTTCTCTTTCTTGCCTTATTTTTGTTGCCTGGTCGTAGAATTCAAGTAACCCTGTGAGGCAGGACCTGCCATCCCTGAACCCATGTTGATGCTGTGTTACAAAGTTCCTTCGCTCCAGATGCTCCACTAGTTTTTTTCGCACAATCTTCTCCATCAGCTTGCATGGTATGCAGGTTAGGGACACTGGCCTGTAGTTCAGTGCCTCCTGTCTATCCCCTTTCTTGTATATCGGGACTACGTTAGCTGCTTTCCAAGTATCTGGCAGTTCCCCTGTTGCCAGTGATTTGTTATACACTATGGAGAGTGGTAGGCTCAGTTCTCTTGCTCCTTCCTTTAGAACCCAAGGGGAGATTCCATCTGGGCCTATAGCCTTCGTCACGTCCAACTCTAGTAAACACTTCCTTACTTCCCCACTGGTAATCTCAAACTCTTCCAGTGGTTCCTGGTTAGCTATTCCCTCACTTACCTCTGGAATTTCTCCTTGTTCTAAGGTGAAGACCTCCTGGAATTTCTTATTCAATTCCTCACACACTTCCTTGTCATTTGTAGTGAATCCTTCCGCCCCTATCCTTAATCTCATAACCTGTTCCTTTACTGTTGTTTTTCTCCTAATGTGGCTATGCAACAATTTAGGCTGAGTCTTTGCCTTGCTTGCGATGTCATTTTCGTATTGTCTTTCTGCCTCTCTTCTCATCCTGACATATTCATTCCTGGCATTCTGGTATCTTTCTCTGCTCTCCAGTGTCCTGTTATTCCTATAGTTTCTCCATGCCCTTTTACTTTGCTGCTTAGCTAGCCTACATCTTTGATTAAACCATGGGTTTCTCATCTTCATTTCTCTGTTTTCCTTTTGGACTGGGACAAACTTGTTTGCTGCGTCCTTGCACTTCTGCGTGATGTAATCCATCATATCTTGGGCCGTCTTTCCCCTGAGCTCTGTTTCCCATGCTATATCTGTTAGGAATTTTCTTATCCCCTCATAGTTTCCCTTTCGGTATGCTAACCTTTTGGTTTCGGTATCCCTCCTCGAGTTCAATAACCCTTCTTCAATCAAGTACTCAAACACCAGTACACTGTGGTCGCTCATTCCTACTGGGTCCTCAAAACCGATTTCTCTTATGTCGGAGTCGTTCAGAGTGAAGACTAGGTCGAGTCTCGCTGGTTCGTCATTTCCTCTCATCCTTGTGGGTTCTCCGACATGCTGCGTTAAAAAGTTGCTTGTCACCACCTCCAATAGTTTGGCTCTCCACGTATCCTCGCCTCCATGCGGTTCCTTGTTCTCCCAGTCAATCTTTCCGTGATTGAAGTCGCCCATGATGAGCAGGTGGGATCTATTTCTACAGGCAGCAGAGGCTGTCCTCTCAATTATAGTGTTAACTGCCTTGTTGTTGTTTTCATACTCTTGACTGGGTCTCCTGTCATTTGGTGGAGGGTTGTATATTACTGCTACTACTATTCTTGGTCCTCCCATTGTTATGGTGCCTGCTATGTAGTCTCTGAACTCCTCACAGCCCGGGATGGCCATCTCCTTAAAACTCCATTCCCTTCTCATGAGTAGGGCCACTCCGCCTCCTCCTCTACCTTCCCTCTCTTTCCTTATTACTGTATACTCCTGGGGAAACACGGCATTCGTTATGATTCCAGAGAGTTTTGTTTCAGTGAGTCCGATTACATCTGGGTTAACTTCTTGTGCTCTTTCCCTTAGTTCACTTGTCTTGCTTGTGATCCCATCTATGTTCGAGTACATCACCCTGAAACTGACTCTCTTCTGCTTCTTTTCTGGGGGGGACCTTTGGGATCTGGGGTGAGTGGGAGCTGGGGGGACCTGGCACGGGGGGATTGGTGGAGGAGGGAGGGCTTGGGGTGGTGGGGGAGAGGGGGAGGGTACAGGGGGTGGATAAGAGGGGGAGGGTACAGGGGGTAGATAAGAGGGGGAGGGTACAGGGGGTGGATAAGAGGGGGAGGGTACAGGGGGTGGGTAAGAGAGGGAGGGTTGGGGAAGCATGGGGGGAGGAGAGGCTGTGGGGGATAGGGGAGATGGGGGGGCTTGGGGGGAGAGAAAAGGGTGGAGGGCTTGGGGGGCGTGGGGGAAAAGGGAGGGCTGAGGTGGGTGAGGAAGAGGGGAGGGTTTAGGGGAGTGGGGGAGAGGGGAAGACTTAGGTGGGGTGGGGGAGAGTGGGGGGCTTAGGGGGGAGGGGGAGAAGGGAGGGCATGGGGGTGGGAGAGACGGGAAGGCATGTGGGAGAAGGGAGGGCATGGGGGATGGGGGAGA